>NC_142283.1:69642270-69795980 GCF_052056855.1 Sturnus vulgaris | reverse complement strand
GAGGCAATTCACATCACTTTTCCCCTTAGTGTTGAACAGTCAGTAATTATTAAACCGAATCTCCACCTTTTACATGCAAATAAAAATGCAAATAAGCAGTAGAAATTCATAAGTGCAAACCATTTTCTTAACTTCATTCAGTATCAAAGCCAAAATTCAGTTCAGCCTGCTTTGTGCATTTAGTTTCAGGGATTAGTGAGGGACTGATATTTGTGAAAACTAATGGAAATGAATGATACATTGGCTTTTAAAATGACTGCAAAAAGCACATACTAGATTCCAGTCAGTGGTAATGTTTTGGAATTCATCCTTCAATGGATATATACAAGGTTGTCTAAGTGGTTAGGAGGAAGCCTTCACAATTTGTATTTTAACACTAAAGACAAGCTTTTAAATTATCTATTTACACATGTAATTCAAACGATTTCACAAACTAGTTGGAGGTCAAACATTAATTGCTGAAGAAATTTTGCCCAAAACATGAGCTGGCTTGTTCTGGAGGGCATGCAAATAGTCAGGGAGGAGCAGCATGGAGTGTGGGGAATAAGCTGCTGGGGCACGGTAGTATTGTGAAACCTCAGCCCCAGGGAACAGAGTGCCTATGGGCAGAAGAAGATATAAGACATAAGTGAATCGTTGTGAAATGTGAACTACTTAAAATTCACCTTATGAATCACTTTCTTTTGAATACCATGCAATATTGTAATGGTGACATACTAGCTTTAAAAAAAATCTGTTCCAATCCACTCTTTCAGAACTATGGGATGGAGACAACTTCAGAACACACTGTAATGATAAAACACCTAAAGCACATGTATTTACCTGAGGAAACACTTTCCCTTCAAACATTTCAGAAACATTTCACAACATTTCTGGGATTTACTAAACATGTGCTCACAGAAAGTACAGTAAAAAGGTATTCCAAGTAGGTTGTTTGGTTTAGGGGGAACGCCATAAAATGTTATTTTAGGTCTCATTGTTCAAGCAGAGTGATGCAGCTGCTCTATGAACATTTCTGAAATGTCTCTCTGTGAACATAATTGACTAAGGACTGACTTTCTATAGTTTCTAAGATATAAAGAAAATCCCAGTATTAAATACTTGTTGTTTGCTATTTACCAGTCAGTTTTCATCTAGTCTAAAACACATCAATTTTTTCAGTAATGAATGTAGTCTGTTGACAGTTGGGTTCTGTCAAGGGCTCCTACAATATGTGAGAGAAAACCTGTCTGTTGGCATCTCTTTATCATGATGTTTGCTGCCTCTCTACAGCTAGAAGGAAACCAGTTAAAGCAATAAGTCTGTAAAAACAGAGATCACATATAAACGGCTCCCGTAAAGTAACAGGTTCTAAATCCACCAAGGGCTGTATTCAGATGGGCAATTTTTTTTGTTTGACTTTGTAACTGTGTGCAAGCCAGAAAGAGAAATAGATCCTACCACCAGAAAAGCAATGTCTGATCAAGAGAGGTGGCTGAGAAGGAGAGGGGGAAGCTGGAAACACTTGGGAAAGCTGGAAACACTCTCCTGATGCTATGCCTGCCAAGCCTTGTTTCACATCTCCCACACCATGTTCCTTTTATGGAGAGTTGTCTACAGCACAGCCCCACAGACCCTCTGCTCCTCTGGGGAGATGTGAGTGTCTCTGTCTGCCAGGACCTGGCCAGGTGGGAGCAGAGCCAGGCAGTGGACCCTTAGACCCTTGTAGTCTAATGAGGCTCTGGCAGTATGTGACCTAATGTGCTTGAGGACATGCATGTCCTCTCTCCAAATAAAAGGCTTTGCCTGACTCTCTTACCTGTTCCACACTTTGTGTGGAAGTTTTCTGACAACTTGCTTTGGTGTTGCTGAGGGATGGGGTACCAGAAGGTTGGTAATGTGCTTGAGGTCTGAGGCCAAGGACTCAAGAGAGTTTACTTAATTGAAGACCAAAATCTGCTGCAGTCAATGGGAGACTTGCATTGACTCTAGAGCTTTTTGGATCAGGTTCCAAATGATTAATTCCTCATAAACAAAGAGGAAAAGAAGAGATTCCAAGGAGTCAGGCCTGGAAGAAAGACAAAACTTGGTCCTATAACTGTCATACTCTTTATAAACTCAGTTACATGGTTATATAGCTTCTAATTATCTTGTAATCTTCAGCGCTGTGTGAATATTAATATTTACATGATTGCCGTGTGCTACGGTTCTGTGAGTACTTGCACTTCCAAGAAATGCCTGTTCAAGAGTGAAACAAAAAATAACTCACATGGAAGAATAAAGTTTGGCCTCTAGGAGCAACTTCCAAGCGCATTACTGAAATTCCAGAGTTGAGTATGATATAAACTTCAAAAATGCTGACTGGGAAGGGAGGAAGGAAGAGAGAAGAGAAGAAATGACAGTGAAAAAAAGAGATGAGAGTGAAGGACAAGGACCTTGAGTTCAGTAACATTCATTTGCAGTTTTCAACTGAATATTTTTAACATAGATTTAATTCTGTTAAGATAGTGAAGGCGTGGCCAGACAGAGGAAAGCCTAATCAACTCTCCTATTAGGTGGATGTGTTTTTTCTCAAGTTTGCTCTGACCTTTGTGTCTGTGTTTTTCGTTACACAGTCATCACGGCTTTAATTAGTCTGCCTCATGCATTGATCCTGGGGTTGTGGGATTCCTAGGAGAGGAAGCAAAGATGCTCACTTGATGATCCTGGTGGGTCCCTTCCAGCTCAGAAGGTTCTGTGATTCTGTGATTCTTTCTGCTGGCTGTTGTGAATGAAAGGTTGTGTCAGAAGGCATTAAGCTCTTATCTGCTGGGTGACACTGGCATACTCTGCCAGCAAGGCTCTGAGTTGTTTCTTTATGCAGCAGAGCAGCAGAATTGAACATAGATGGAAATGCATGATCATAACACTCTGAGTTCTTGTGTATAACTGATCAGTGCAGCTCAAAGGCGGGTGGGAGAAACTCCCTTCTCCTCTCGTAATGTTCCATGGAGAACAAACTGTATGAGAGCAAATATGTGAGGCAGGGTTCTTCACAAGTGGGTGAGTAGGCATCTGACTGCCAACATCTAGCTGATACTCACACAGATGCCATCACTATTTTTACATTAGGGAACTGAAGTCCTTGAGTTGTTATAAGGGGGAAACATGGCAGTTGGTATTACCATTCAATCTAGAGGAAGTGGCAAGGGAAAAGACTTCCATTCAGGCATGGCGTTGCATCTAAGAGTGCCATGGGAACCAAGTTCACATGGAAAACCCCGTACGGGAATCAGACATAATTTCCTTTCAAGAGCTCCAAATGTATATATATTTTTTTTTTTTGGCCACTAGAGCCACACAGGGCCTTTATAGGCAGTCTGAAAAGGGTTTTCAGCTGTGGCTGTTTGTGATGGAACCCACAGATTATTAGTTTTGTGGTCTGTTTGTCCTCCCTGGGACTTGAGCAAATTAGAACTTGCAATGACCAGCCATATTGGAACTGACAGTCACCTGACAATGACAGTCAGCAATGAAATATTATATATAAAACAGACTTTGTGGATTGTGGATGCAATTTAACACATATCCAAGAAATAAATTTCTTGTCCAGAAGTCCAAGGCCTACATATCTGCCTTAACATTCATTAAAAGAAATAGTCTTTAAAAGAAATCCTGGCATAGTGTTCAGAGCAAAGGAAGAAAGCTCAGACTGAACACTACCACATTACAAAATGTTTGTTTGGGACTAGCAGCTTAAAGTTCTCACTGACCAGTCTTAACACCATAGAGACAGCAGTAATTTTACACAGTGGACCTGTCATATAAAATTTACACTGTCAATCAGAAAATCACAGCTGAGTGAAACAGGGTCAGTTCAGTTGGCTCTTGATTTGAAATTGTTCCACTTCCTTCTGAAGTGAGCAGAGTGTTCATATGGCAGTTATTTTGTCTTAGCTGGGAACCCACAATGGACAGCTGGAACATAACTTAGGCAGCTGAGCTGTTTGCAAGTGATCCTGTGGTTTGCCACTGCACGTGAGCACCTTGCCATTAACAGTGCAGTTGAACAGAGAGCTTAAATATTGCACACTGGCCTGGAAGACTTTGGGTTCCTGAGGAGGTGACAGCTTCCCAAGGTGCCTGAAAATATGGCCTGGCTCAAGGCAAGAGTTTTGAGTGATGAGTAGTCACTGGGTCTGAGGCCACAGAACTGGCCTCTTCCCAGGCCAGTGTGAACATGCCCTTATCAGTGGGGTTTCACAGGAAATCAGCCCAGGGTCTGTTCCCTGGTCTACACTGCACAGATTCTCTAGCATGGAAGGCTCAGCTGCAGAATAGCAGACAGGCTAAAAATGGTGGACAAATGCTGTCATACTAGTGGATAACATTCTTACTGTCTTCCCAGGTTCCTTTCTCTGACCTGCCAGGTACACATGTCCATGACAAGCGAAATAAACTATACAGGTTGTCAGAATATGAGTGGTTAATTCACACATAATGGCTATCTTTAAACCTACAGCATCTCTCTGGTCAGCTGCAGACATGGGTATATTTCCCTTTATTTCAGTTAGAACACATGGTATCCTGGTTCTACAGTTACGGAGAATGCAGGAGACCATACTACATTGGCCAATGTATATGAATTTTTATTCTGTAAATGCTTCCAGTTGCAATGTCTCTCATCTCCTGTCCTCCCCAGGAAATATCTTCAGTGAAACTATCCATGCCTAGTGCTGTCCTAAGCCATCTACAGCATAATGGCTGGGAACAGAACTCAAAGGCACAAGGGGATGAGCCCACTGGGAGTGAAGTCTTAGTGGGCAATGGTTCCTTCTTGAAGGTGGTCTGGGGGTGCCTTTCAAAATACAGTGGAGTTTTCTCCTTCTAAATGTTGCACTGCTGTTTTGTATCATTGGTAAAGGCATATTCATTTTTACCCTAGAGGGTAGACTTTCATTATTTTAATTGTAACAGTTCATATGCTGCAGAGAGTCTGATTTTTAACAGATGTTCCCCGGTATATCAGTCGGAATGAATTACACTCCTTTAAAAAAGTCACTTAACCCAGTACAGGATTTTTCTTTTTATACTAGTTGTTTGGAAACGTTAACACTCAAATGATCACGAGTATCCTTTGAAGTGAACCCTGCCTTGGAGATCGATTGCTGAAATTAGCACCTTGGTTGTTTTTGCTTTAGTCTGTCTTCTCGAGGTCTCTATAACATGTGAGTTGATTGTTTTACAACTTGGAGGTTATCTTTGACATCTAAAGGGGCAAAGCACTTCATTTTCTTATCTTCCCATTTGGGGTTTGGAAGTAGAGAACATCTCAGTCATGAGAGTCTCCAAAATTTCTCTGTCTGAAAAATTTAATTACTCATTTTTGATTCAAACAACCAGAACAGATATTTCAGTCTTGTGTGGGAGAGGAAGCGTGGAGGAGTGTCTGAAGCAGGAAGGCTGTAGGTTGTTTCACACTCACTATCCTCAGTAGGTTGCAGTTTAAGTTGACGTAAGGGAAAAGTCTAGTGAGTTGTGGTGCCTCTGTACTAGACTGGCTAACACCACCAAGGCTGCTATTTTCAGGCAACACCTTAAGCCCTGGAAATCAGACCTCTTTATGAAGTCTCAAGGCACCTACAGTCTCTAGTCATTTAAAAAAATCCTGACTCTTGTTTGGATAAGGCTTAAAGGATACTGAAAGGTTATTTTATTCCTTGCTCACTGGTCTCAGAATAGATTCTACAGAGCTCAGTCTCACAGAAAAGCAAGTAATTTGATGGGTTTCAGATTGTCACTGAGAAAATTCATACAAACAGACCAAGAAAGATTTTTACCTCTCCCAAATATTTTTCCTCTTTTGCTAAGAATATTTGGAGCTCTTGACTGTTTGTAAAAGAAGATATAAGACACATATCTCTCAGTGTGAAATATATATTAAGGAACTTGGAGTGTGATTTATTTCCCAGATATATAACACAATATTCCACGAGCTATATCCACTGTCTCAAACTATGAGATGATGACAACCTGTGTGCATCAAAAAGATTCATCAATAATCCTTTATTTGGAATGCAGCAAGGGAATGAATATAACAGGAAAAAAACTTGGTGGCAATTACAAAATATCTCAAAAATAATGACAATAAAACCTTTCCAGAACATAAATGGCTACATACCTAAGGATATGTCCAAACTGCTTGAGATAACCAGAGTATACATCTAAATTTCTGACAAATTAGCAGTGTCAGAAAAATCACCACATATCCTTATTCATGAGGTCTGAAGCCCAAAATAAAACCTGAAGATATCATAAAAACAATGGACTTTATGTGGTCTGAAAGAGCACCAGGGAATTCCAATTATTATTCTCTAGTAGTACGAGAGCTTTTAAGTTTCTGCTGAAGTTTCTGGAGTTTATTGGTAGTGACAGCAACTACTTTAGTTCTTCTATGACTGTCTTGAATTTTGTCCTTGGCAACTGTTAGGGGAAAAGAATCCGTGACTTACTTGAAAACTCTCATGAAGGGCTCTGTTAGAAACTTTCTACTCTACACTAAGACTTGTGGAGCTGCTTGTCTTCTTTTCCTGGGCTTAGGGAGTCTTTGGAATGAAGAAGGTTGTTGTTCTGATGTGGAAAAAAGAGTTCTGAACTGATGGAAATATGGCCAGCTTGGGCAATGCCAGAAGTTTAGGATCCTGCTCCAGGATGTGTAATTAATCACTGGAACTCTCGTCCTCAGGTTGTCATAGAAACAAAATAAACTGCATAATCTGAAACAATTGTATTAGTTGAGATTATATAGAAATTTTAAAAGGGAAATAAGGTCTCAAAAAGGGAAATGCTTGTCTATAGATGGATAAGGAAGAAGCTTTTCCAGTGACTGGGTCT
This sequence comes from Sturnus vulgaris, assembly GCF_052056855.1. Lineage (NCBI taxonomy): Eukaryota > Metazoa > Chordata > Aves > Passeriformes > Sturnidae > Sturnus > Sturnus vulgaris. The sequence continues at coordinate 69,789,128 of NC_142283.1, read as the reverse complement.
CCACAGAAAGGATTTCTTGCACCTGAATGGTGTCTCTTGTTACCAAGATTTGAGCAGGATGATTCACAGAGTCAAAACCTTACCCTATGTGTTGTGCTGCTGTGTTTATACATAGGCTATACCAAATTTAATTTTAGTTTGGTCTTGTTGGACAAAACTTTTGCAAGGACTGAACTAGCTAACGCCAGACCAAGGCCTCAGAAATCTTAAAAAAATAGAATTATTCTGAGGTTTCAAATTTTCTGAACTGCTCTTTGACTGTTAATTGACTTTGATGGGACTCAAACCAGGCAAACACTGAAAACTTTTGCTGAATAAGGGTTTGAGGAATGCTAAACTACCAGCCAGTTCTAATTTGAATTATTTTCTTAATTAGTCATTTGATTTTGACACATCTAAAACATGTACTCTCTTGGAATAAGCTTTCTCTTTCTTCTGACTAGCTTGTTTCTCAGTCCTCCTCCACAATTTAACCTATTCTTCAAACAGCAATATTAGTGCAAGAAGATGAGTGCTCTGCCCTTGTCAAGACTGAACTCTATAATTTTCTTCTCTCCTGAATCATCTGTTGGAAGGATGTGAATCCAGGAAATTATTTTAAAAATATTATCTTCGTGATGGAATATGGCATCTTTGGTGGGAATGACCCATTCAAAACATACGTTCTGCTGGTAGATGTTGAGCCTTTCATTAAAGTTTAATCGTGACTTTGTTATAAAGGCATCATTATAATTTATTTTAACTTAAATGTCATAGATGGCTAAGAGTTGGAAAAGTAGCTGACATTTCAACAGTCACATGTAACTGTTCCTGAAGACTAAATCTCCAATATTTTATTCTGCCACTAGACACTTTTTGTGGTGTAACTTCTGTTTCCAGTTCCCCAAAACTCTGCACATACCTATTGTTCTTGGGGCCTACATAGGAGTTAGATGCTCCCTCAGGATCGTAGAGTCTGTGCCTTGTTCTCTTGCTACCCTCATGAAAATCCCATGTAATTATTTCTGAGTTTCTTTTCATTGTTTTTGTGACTTGTGAATTCTTGAAGGCAATGAAAAGGATGGGGTTTGTTCTAAATTTAGATGAAACTATTCAGAGCACAAGGTATAGGAGAGATGAAACTAGCCTCTAGCAGCTTTCCTGAACCATGTCTTAAAAAATCACAGCACATCATGGATCCATCTTCTTTAATGAATTCAGGAAGACCACACGTGAATTCCTGCCAGGACATCTCACAGAATTTAAACAATCCCTTTTTGTCTTAAGCGTGCAAATTCTGTTTCAACTGAGGTCTCTGTGTCTGAAGGACACTGGTGAAACTCTTCAAGTAAAATAGGATTCACTATTCCTACACACGTTGTTGAGAGGACTAATTACAACTGCTCTTTTGACTGAACTCCCAGAGCTAATTTCCAGGCTATATTTCTCTGTTATCAGGTATGTGCAAACAGTAGGCTGAGGAGACCATGGCTGAGTTTCCAATACCATGTGGTCTTTCCTGTCTTACATGACCTCTTTTGGAGCCACCTGTTCAGTTTCACTTAGTAAATCCTCTGGGTGAAATGTATGGTTGCAATTCATTACTATGCTGACTTCAGACAAGTAAATGGAACTGCACTGCAAATAAATTTTATCCACTGTTTAGTTTTTCAAAACTTTACTCCTCTTTTGCTGAGCACAAGGTTTGCAAGGTTGCAGCAGCTCCACAAAGAGCAGACCCTGAGATCTCTTACATTGTCAAATGGCAAGGATCCTGCAGTTGTGAGACAGCTTAATAATATAAACATTTTTAAAAAATCCATTTGTAACTTGTTTATCACCAGTTGATCTCTAATCCAATTTGACTGAGTCTTAACTGAAACTCCTCCTTAATATTTCCTTATCTACATCAGCTTTGGACTTTTAACCTATGTTGACAAATTTAAACAGAGAGGAAGAAAGAAAAATAGTTTAGCTAGTTGATTAATTTAACAAGCAAGAGTAGGAGGAAGCTGTTATTTTATTTTGTATTTTTAATTTATAGCCATACGACCAAGAATAAAACCTAGGATTCACCAATAAACTCATCTGGAGTACATGTGTAAGCAGTTAAAACACTATGCTGGACTTTGGCAGCACATCTGTCCTAAATACTCAAGCAACAGACTGGAAGTTGCTTTTTATTCCTTTCACAACAAAACCTTTAATATGAGAATCTAAGGAGGAGAAAGAGGAGGGAAAAAAACCCAAACCAAAACACTCCCAACAATGCAATCTTCAAAGCTTTTACCCTTATAAATTAGTTAAATTTTTATTGTGACTTGTGATACTGAAATCCAGAGGAACAGTCAGAATATAAATGATTTTAAACCTCCTTTTCCCTTCAGACACATTAACAGCATGATTTCCACAAAGTCACATTCAAATTCACCATTTGACATAAAACTGTGTTCACCAGATACATGGGTACTGACAGCTGTCCTACAGAATTTCAAAGAAATTATGTTTCTTTTTTCTTTTTCTTTTCCTGATAAGTTAATTATTTTTTGTATGCTTAGAAGAGTAAGATATGCTCAGTCCTGGGATAAGAATGAATCCACTGGTGTAAATTAGGCATCCACATTAAAAGACAGAAGTTTAGTGAAATCAGATTGCACTTCTTTTGTCCTTTCTTACTTTAGAGGATTTAATTGACCCAAATCTGTGCAAGCTGCATAGTATTCTGATGGACTTTTACTGACAAAAGTATTTTTTATGAAAACCTAATATTCCTTCTGAATTTCTGTTAATGCTTGGTACTTAATGCTTTTTATTTCTACTAATATTTCTAGTGTTTTCTGTAGTGTTGGCTCTATTTGTGCACCCCAGTAAAGAGGAGTTACAATAGGAGATTTGGGGTTTTTTGGGATGGGAAATTTTACTTTTTCACATAATTTTATAAACTTTTAATCCACAAAACCACAGCAAAATTACATGAGAAATTCAGGAAGAAAAGAGAATACAAACTATATGGAAATGATTTACTGAAATATGTATTAAAATGTTGATAAAAACTTGAGTCAGCTTCATATAAAGGCTGTTTTAGAGGCTGACTGACCTCCCTGTGGCTCACTGAGCCACCAGTTTTCCTTTGTTTCAGCCTGGTCCTAGGTGAGCCACCACGTTTTGGGTGCAGAAGAGATATTTGGGAGACTCTTCCATCCTACTTGTTTTGAGGTCAGTTTTTAGTACAGGGATCTGAATACTCTGAGTGCTTGCAAAGCAGCCTGTTGGGTCCCTGTGCTGGAAGATTAATTAGGAGGAAATCACTGTGCTTTTATCTCATCCTTTGTGAAAATTCAGAAGGTTGCCACTGTGCTTCCATGTATTTTTTGGGATGGAGCAAAAATGTTTGAATGGACAAAACCATTAGAGCATGAAAGCAGATGTAAGACCACAGTTACGTCTTAGCTTCCAGTTCCTGAATTTTAAAGACTTCATCTTTGATGGATGCAGACTTCAATTAAGGTTTCTCTCTAACAGGTGTTCTGAGTTAAGGATGTCTTGGGAATGTCTTGGGAATGGCTGTCATTAAAACCTTGATGCCATGCTGTCAGGACCTGCGAGTAATTTTGTAACATCTGCTAGCGGCCACCTGATCTCTGACTACTGCTGCTGATTTGCCCACACTGAGACAATTTCTATCATAGACATCTCTAACATTTCTTCTCAAGACCGAATGCTTTGCAGGCTGCATCAAACAGCAAGTACCTTAAAGGCAAATACTTGCCATTACGTAGAAGGTACAATGTCTTTCAAGCCTCTACAAGCTCTACTCATGCTTAGCATCAAACAAATCAGAGTCTGTTATGCATATTGCTACAAATACATGAACACTTTTGGACAGGGTGCTGAACAAGAATTTATTTCTCAACCAGTTTTGTCCCTTTTGTTTTAGTTACAAGAATTTTTTTTCCTTTTAAACGGGACAAAACAATATGAGAAGTCACCCGCAACATCTGCTAACATCTAGATAAACATCTCAGGGACTCAGGCTGCTTCTGCCCCGTCTACCAGGCCTCTGCTGCCACCCACCGTGTGTTGCAGAGGAGAAGCTCCAGGTGTGCTGTCAGCTGGAAGTCTTTTGTATCTGTTATGCAGACAAATTGCCAAATGAATCACCAGACAATGTGATTTACTCAATATGTAGAATTTTGCAATGGGAGAATTGTTTCCTTATAAACAAGCAAATCTTCAAATCTTCTTAAGAGCTATTTCCACTCAAAAGTGTTGCTGAATACTACTCAAATCCTGTAGAAACAGAATTTCAAACCTGCTCAACTTGAATGATGATTTCTGGAAATACAGAGTAACCGGGGCCAAATTTTTTTTACATTAGACTCTGAAATAGCATAGGCACATTTGAAAATGTCACACTATGATAAACTCCCATCTGTTGTCCTTTCTCCAAGGAGAGCTGATGTATGTCATTGTTCTTTGCTGTGGTGCAACCCAGGACTTTCCAATTTGAACCATCACATTTGGGTAATGTCTTAAAATAATTAATGTCTGAAAGTACTTGGATGATTAATTAATTAATTTTTACCCCATCATTTGATCCCAGGCAGTTTCTCATAAGCAGCACCTAGTTTGTTCCTGGCTGGAGGCTGCCTGCACCCCACAGAGGCAGGAGGCAATCATCATTTTGGGCATGGCATTGCTTCTGTGGCCACTGCTCTCAGGTGCAGGTCTCTTCAGAGCTGTTCTCACAGCAGCTTTCCCAAACAATAAATTTCTCTGATGTAAAACAGCACTGTGCAAATTTTATTACTGTATGTCACTAGAGCATACCAAAATGGTCTTAGTGATGAATCAGTTAAGAAAATCCCTCACCCTCTCCTTTTAGTGTCTCCTCTCCCATGTAGTGTTTGGGTTTATGGGCTTTTTAAAGGCTCCAGTGATAACTCTCATGAGCAGTCTTACATACAGCCATAGATAAGTGTAGGCAGGAGGAGGTCACTGACATGCTGGGAAAATCTGCTGTCTCCTCACGCAGGATGGTCCAAAAATAGTATCCTTACTGGTCCTATTAACTATTTGAGGTCCTTATCCCATCTACTTGGGCTGCCTTTTGTGAGTTGACATCACATTTTCCCTTTGAACACCTCATAAATGTGTGATCTGTTGCCTCACGGATTTTGGCATGTTTAGTTGCGCACTGATGTGCAACACTTGGTAAGAGCTGTCACAGATGTTACCAGGGGAAACAGGCTCTGAAATATTAATGCTTTGTGTTCAAAGACCCTCATTACATCAGCTGTGGCCAGTGTTCTCCGGAAAGAGGACGAGGAGAGGAGAGCAGGGAAGTGTGTCCCCTTCTGTCTCCCAGAGCACTGCTGGGTTAAAGGCTGGCTAATCTCTCTTGCCTTCCTGATGTCCTGCACACCCATGGCTAGGAGAGGGGAACAGCACTTCAGCTGCACAACCACAGAGGTCCTGCTGAGAGCTGACAGCACACATCCTTTGGTGGGACACAGCTCCACAATTTGACTGGGATTCACCTTAGGCAAAGGTGCCCCTGGCACCAGGAAGAAGAGCTGCCCCTGGCCATGCAGGACAGGAGTGTCACACTGCAGGCTTTCCCCAGGAGGACCAGGAAGAACTTGGTTCTGTCCCACAGTGCCTTGCTAGGCTGCTCTGCAAAAGATAAATGGCTTCTCTGAGGACTGGTCATAGGGGAAGTTGTCCAAACAAAGTGGGTTTAAACTCCAAGGCTCTTCTATGTCTAGCTGACAGTTCTGGTGCTGCTGATGGCCCATACCTGTGGCCAGCCTGTCTTTCATTTTCATTATGAAAGTATGAAAGATGCTTTCAGAAGAACCTGATTTTCAGCTGATAGTTTGGTGAAAGAAAAACCTTTCCCTCCTGAATACTTTGGAGGTATAAGAGAAATTTCAAGCTCTACTATGAGTTATGTCATTTTAGTTAAGATGTACAGAGCTTTGGCTGCTTCCTCTTGTGAAACTCTTCCATTTGGCATTAAAATAATACAGGAAAGAGAGGCTACATTTCCTCTTGGTAGGAGCAGGGACTTCAATTTGTGAGTAAAGACACCAAAGTATTACGAGGTAAAATTTAGATCACAGATTAAAGTTTTCTGATAAAAATAATGGAAAACCTTGCCAGTCATGCCAGCTGTATCCCCTTCAGCTTCCACAGCACAAAGCAAGAAAAAGACACTGTCCAACCAGAAAGGATGTGATTGCACATTTCTCAGGTTGCTGCTAATAACAGTTTTATTAAACAACAGATACATCTTGCAGCACAAAGCAGTAATGGGCATGCTGAACTCAGAGTATGAAGGTCAGTTATGTGAAAAACGTATTGTAAATACTTATTGATAAGATGCAGGCAACCACAGACAAGAGTGTGTGTTGTAGCTTTATGTGCTACTAGCATAAAACAGAGTTTTCAGTCCAGTGACAGCATTAACTGTTTTGAAACCCCTCAGGGTCAATACTGCAAGTGTGTCCTCATATGCCCAGGATTCATATGTCTTTCTCCATCTGGCTCTTCTCTCAAAACAGTTTTATATTTTTCTACTGACTGCAATGCATATATCATCCTACTCAGATCTCCAGGAGAGTAGAACTGAGTCAACAGAGCTGAAGATGAATGTAGTAAAATTTTGAGTGATACCAGGTGACAGGAAAGCATCTGCAAATGAACATTTTAAAGGGAATTAGGGAAAAAAGTTTAGGCAGAGAGGAAAACATTAGGGCAGAGGAAAATTAATAGTTGCTTTGAAGAGATAGAATTCAGTCAGTACAGAGAAATGGAAAATTACATACTTAAAAATCATGCAGAATATAAAAGAAAGTGCTTTCAGCTTATAAGTTCTAGGTAGTAGAAGGGGGGAAGAGAAGTTTTTTATCTAGGATTCCTAGTTTAGTGGTTACTAGATGTAACCACTAAAAAGGTCTATTATTGATAATTTTAAAAGCTGAATGGGCTTTTTGGATATGTGTGTTATCCCAGAAATTGACTCCATATGACTGGTATGTGAGTGACATTTTACTGATTCCAGTCCTAGCTGTGTGTGTGACATGGTCTGTCACTGCTTTTTCACCTTTTGTGCACTGGAGCTGTTTGTTCTGGTGTAAAGCTTACAGAGAATTTAAGACCTGTCATGTAACAAGACAGCAAAAAGTGGAAAGGGGCCATAAAAGCCAGTGGAATCTTTGTTACATTCATCTAATATAACTGGAAAACACTGAGATACAGCTCTGCTGTACTCTGTCCGTATACATAAGTAGGGGATGCTGAACGCTGTTGTTTAAAAAAAAATAATTTTTCTCCAATAAGGCACCACCCAAATGGCCCAAGAGAGACTCTCCTGTATTCTTCTGGCTCAGTTGCTGTGTTTTAAGGGCCAGATCACCAGCCATGACATTGCTATTTTGCCTGTGTGTGAGCACATTTGGCATGGCCATGCAGTGATGTGCAAACCCTAGTGAACAAAAGCTAAAGGCTTTGATGCATTGGAGAAGGGCATCAGAATGTCCCTCCTTGAGAATTAGATTGCCACAAGTCTGAGAAGGAATTGCTTTTCAATTTGATGGGTTATTAATAATTGGTCATAAGTTAGTGTGCTCTTTGAGTGTCTCTTCCCTTCCTTTAGCCATCTGGTCTTTATTAGCCCTTTGGTGCCTGTCTGCCTATTTCTCTTTTCCAGATACCCCTCACAACTGTTGTATTGTGCTCTCCTTGGGGAGTTCCTCAAGAGAGGGCACATACCTGTCCTACAAAGAAAGGGCTGTACAGAGGAGTTGCACTCAGTACTGTCACGATGCTGCAGAAACAAACCCTCTTACTTCTTCATCCTTTTTTGCAATAAAGAAAAATTCTATTTGACTTTTGTAGCAGCGGTTCTTGTGTTCTCACTGCCTCCCACTTGAGCATAGCAATTCTTGATCGGGTACAGCATCAGATTGCAGCGGGGTTAGCATGTGGTAACAAGAATGATGCTGGGGGGCCTGAAGGAGGGAGAGCATTGCTCTAATTTTAAATCACTGAACTGGCAGCTTCATCTTATATCAGCTTACTCAGACTCAAAGGATATTGCTATGATCTATTTAACTGAAATTAACCTTCAGTGATACGAGGTAATTGCATTCCAAAACCAGTGGCAAACTTCTGTTAATCAGTCCCTGTGTGACACTGTCCTTAGTTTAGGAGCATTACTTTCAAGCTGTGAGAACAGATTTTTAAACCCAGCTCTGGGTCTTCCTGAGTCCCAGCCAACTTGTGGGCAGCTGAGTGTGTGTGCTGTACTGTTTTTAAATCAAATATGTTCTGCTAAGAGATAATTTTGCAGAGCATGCTGAATCTAACCTGTGACCAAGCTTACCTGGCTCCTGGGGACTCTTGTTCTTAGGAGGAAAGAGTAAGGTAAGAAGCCTCCTGGTGTGTCCTGTTCCTGTGTGCAGTGAAAGTCTCACCTCCCACAATCTCTTCTCTGTATAGGGGCAGCACTAGCACGGTTCCACAGGCCTGCTCTGAAAGAAATCAGGAAGAGACTGGGAAGAGCCAGTGCTAGGGACACCTATTTCTGGAAAAGGGCTGAAAGCCATCAAAGCAATTCATGTTTATGGGTCATCAAGGAGGACAGAAATAGGAAGCTGCCTTGTTCATGTCCTCATTTAACAATGACTTATGGACATGGGAGAGGAAACTGTTATTGAATGGCAACAGCAGATGCCAAGTCAGGTTACTCTGCTGTCTGAATAGGTTAAATCCAGTGGATACCATCAGAGGGTGTTAGAGTGTCCTAGAGAAAGGATATGTGGATGAGAAGGGTGAGCAGTTCTGCTTCTCAGACCCACCCTTTCCCATAAGCCTCTGTAAAGAGACCTTCCTATGGAGTGGCATTTGGGCATGAGGATGTCTGGTCACCTGAGAGGAATCTTAGGGGTTTGAGCAATCAGCCCTTCTGATATTTAACTCTATCTAAACATTTAAAATTTCACATTTAGGCAGTCATCTGAGAAAAGAGGTGAGTTAGGACCCATGTGTAAAGTCCACAATAATCACTTGTTTCATTCTAATGGTTTTTCAGGCTGGAAATTATTGTGGAAATACTTTGGGATTAAAGCTTTGCTTACATTTGTTAAAGCTGACATTGTTGTGATCCTTTTCCTTCTTTTAATATGCTGTGTCAATCTGCAAACTACTGTTTTCTTCATGTGGCTTTAGAGTCTGTGTGGAAGATTTCTTGTTGTGCCTTCTTCTCTGTTTCTCATCAGTGATGTTAAATTTATTGGGGTCTAGGTGCAATAAACTCTACTGTACACTTATGGGAAGGCCCTGTGTGACTATAAGGGAAGGTAAGAGGAGAAGAAAAGGTTAAATATTGTTTATTTAAATTTAAGCACAGCTGAGCTGCCAAGCCAACTCCAGTTCACCTCCCTGCCCAACACATTCACCCTTCCCATCAGACCTTACAGGTACTGGTGGTGGTCAGTGCTTCACAAGGTTCTCTCTCAGCTTTTCAAAACACTTCCTCTTCTATTTGATGCTCTCTTGGAAATGCCCCCAATAAAGTAGGTCTGAGCAAATCTGCTTTTGCTTGTGTGATCTTGAGTCCAGGTTCAAATTTTGTCCAGAAAGAGCTCAGCATTTTGTGTGCCTCAGCCCATATAGAGAGGAAAATAGCTTACTGGAGTCAAGACCAATAACCAGACCTCTTTATTTCTGCTGAAATAGAAGTGATATGGGAAAAAGATCAGGCTTTGTTTATTCAAGGTAGAGAAAAGATCTTGTTATGGCTGAGACATAAGGCAGTAGGATATACACATCTAAATGCAATGCTACTAAGGTGCTAGTAGAGTGGAGAGCTGCCAGGCATCCTGATTGCATTCTAGTGTCTAAACCAAACAGAGTGGAAAAGTGCCTCTGTGCTTTAATGACCTTTCCTGGGGTCATGTTATAGTCCCATTCATTTGGGGTTTGAATTATTTTTTTTCTCTCTTAAAAAAATGTTTAAATGTCAAAGTTCATCATGAGTCCTGGATGCATTTCTGAACCCTTCCCAAAGGCCTCCAAAGCACTCAAACCTGTCTGTTGATGCTGACTTGTGCATACCTTATTTTGTATGAGGTCTCAAAAATTGCCTGGTTTGAGCAGCCTACTGATGTTCCACATAAAAAAAAAATAAAAGATTTAGGAATCCCAAAAACCTGGATAAATAGTAAAGTATTGCTCTTCTAGGACACAATTCCTATCTTCTTAGCCCAGTTTACGCATTGACTCATTGGATGACCTTGGAGAAAGAGTGCTGGAACAGAGATTGACTTCATCAAGCTGGTCATTAACTCATCTCAGCCTTGTAATGGTAAAAGAAAGGTTTCTGTGTGAAAGAAAAGCCCCCATCAAGGCCTTAATTCAGCTCTTTTCATGCTTGTTGGGCTTTACCCTGAGTTTTCTTTTACAAAAACAATGCCATCTTTTATGGATGAGAGGAGTGGAGTTTGTCAGAACAGAGTGATATAACAAAGAGGCTCCCACTTGCCAAAGATTCAGTCCAACACCAACAGCAAAATCTAAATGAAGCTCCTCCAAACATTTCTGATCCATGCTGCAATATTTGAGACCAGAAATATCTGCATGTTCATCTCCATGCTTGTTCCTAAAAGATTACTTCAAAAACTTACATCCCTTACTCTCAATTATGAAAGAAATATCTAGTAGCTCTTTTCTTCACCATGTTTTGATAGTGAGCTTGGAGAGTGTTTGCCCTGGAAAACTGCCCAGAGAGTATTTTATTGGTCACATTCAATTTTAAAATGGTTTATATCTCCCTAAACCCTAGGTTCACAGTATTTAATATTACTAATGGGATGGTGAGACTGCCAAGCATTTATCAGCACAGAGATACCAGAATGGAAATAGTAAAATGACACATTAATCTTTGAGTTCTCAATATGTCACCATAGAAACACCTGCTGCCCATTATCCAAGTGTTACAAAAATACCAAGTTCTTAGTAACAGACACATTGGAAGAGCAGTAGAATGCTAGGGAATGAATATTGCTATTTCTTTATTCATCTTCAGTCACAACCTGGACTTGCAGGCAGCACTGCTTGCCTCCCATGGAGAAAGGTCATTGCCATGTTGTCTTCAAAGGAAAGATAAGAGACAGATTGTTTTGTTGTGCTTTTTTTTTTTTTTAATAGATGACACTAAGTACTCTTATGCATGATAGTTGATCTGTGATGATAGCAGAGCTCTCACTGGCTCCTCTGTCACTAGGTGAAACTCTTGGGGACCTGACATTTATTGCAAACCAGGTTAGAACCTTAAGGGTGAAGAGGAAACCAAATAGCTCGTGATTTGCAGGGCTGTGATTTAATAAATAGCACTGTTTCTCGGCTTTCCCCTCACCCTGTTGCTCCAGATCCTGACCATACCCATAACATATTCCCAAGGGAAAGAATTAGAAAATGGAAGAATTCCCCATTTGACATTTTTGGCTGATGTCATTATGTGATGAATGGAGGGTTAGCATCAGTAGCATTTGCACCTTTTCCTCTCAAATTGCTTCCCACCAGCTTTATTAGGCAAATGAAGTTTAGTCAACTGTCATCTCATTAAAAAGCTGCTTCCTTCTGGGTATTGAAGAACTAGAGCTAAGTAACACATTTGTGGAGGTGCTTCCAATTTCTACTACAAGAAAAATAGTTGATTTCTTTGTACTGTTCAAATCTAAAGGAAATTTTTTTTTTATGATTGGGGAGGTGAAAAAGTTGTCTGACAGCAAATATTTTTTTATATATTAGGATGATAATCTTTCCTGAGAAAGAATGCTCTTCTGGTTAATTCTCTGGCATATTCAGAACGAGGTAATACAAATACCTCAGCTGGTTTTGTCTTTGTTTATTCTTTCAGTGAAGGAAGGAACTTTCAGCCAGCAGTAAAAGAGAAGAAGAAGGGGAAGAAGAAGAAACAACTGTTTCCCTGCTGGGTTTAACCCATCACCCTTGCTTTTATGTTGCTGAAAAGAGTAGTGCACCACGGGCTGAGGATTCTGAGCAGAAGCAGCACCTTATCCATACGTTAAGGAATTTTCCAAAGGCTCTTTATAAGCAATGGAACTTCTGCTTTATTACTTGTCCTCATGAAAGTGGTGATGATTTTATTTGTGGAATAGGCAATGGGGCAAAACAGATATTCTCTCTTTTAATCCAAATATCCTAGCACATAGAGAGCATATGAAGCAAAATGTGAGTTTTACCTGCCTTAATATGTAGCTGTACCCTTTTTATCACGAGTGCTCACATAACCTTTCCCTCACAAGCAAGAGTTTGATGTTAAATGTTACGTATATAAACTCACAGTCTTTTGGTATGGCTCTCTAATAGTACTGTTGGCCCATCTCTTCCAAAATCAGATCCCCCACACAAAATGTATGTTTAAGTCAAAATTTGTCTGTGAAACACTTATCTTAAGCTCCACAGAGGCTTTGCAGGTGTGTCAGAAATAAGCAGAGCTCGCAGAGCTGCAGGGAAAATAAAAAGTTCTGTTTATTCACTTAGTGATCTGGCTGCTTGTGTCATCTACAATGTAGGACAAAATGTCAGCACCTCTCTTCAACTTGTTTCCACTTTTCACAGACCTGATATCCTTAAGTATAACTAATACCTGCAGTATATTTTATGAAGGGTTAGGAGGCATGTCTGAAAATTGCAACAGCAGTTCTATAAGACATCAGTCGGTGCTTGTACACTTTACCAATCAGGGGCTGTCCCACACAAACGTGTGCAGATTGTAACAATCCTTTGGGTGCATTTTAGAAGAACAGAAAAGCCCCAACTACCAGCCTTGCAGATTCTTTGATGTTACTTGCCCAGAGCACTTTATCCAACCAGAATAAACACCGTGTGCTGGTGATGACCTAGCGGAGCACACTGCAGGGGAAATCATTAATGCCCACTCATTTGTTCCCTTGGTCACCATGGCCTAAGAATAAAAAGTCATCTGTGGTGATGCATGTGCACTTTGCAGGGATTAGCACATCTGTATATTTCCATTTTTTAATAAAATGTCAGCTACATGAGTGTTACAGCACTCGTGATGATTACTGTATTGTGCATCTGCTAAAACTAATGATGCAAGGAATTTCTAAAGTTCAAACACTTTCTTCATTTCCTAAAGCTCAAAGATAGAACACTTCTGGGAACTGAATGCAAATTTCTGAATTGAATTAGGAGGAAAATTGAATTAGGAAGGGTTTTTTTTTTCATTTTATAAAAGAGCTTAATGTCCTACCACAGTACAACTACATACAGTAGACCACACATAGTAAAAATTCCAAACTAGATAAATAAATGTCTTGATTTGCATTTACTTTTGGAGGCACAAGATAAGTCAGAGCCTCATCTTCTCATTTAAATAAGTGAAATTCTGTTTGGGTTTTTGTTTGCTTTTTTTTGCTTTTTTTGGTCATTGTTGGGTTTTTTTTGTTGTTGTTGCCGTTTTATTTTTGTTTGTTTGTTTGTTTTATTTTTTGATCTTTTTAAAAAATACTGTGGATCTGTTACCTGTTTTTCCCTCAATAAGTCTAATCCAGTCTTGTGTATAAATATATATATGTATGCATGTATGTATGTGTATACATGTATATGTATGTATATACATACGTATAGATATACTTGTATGTATGCATATACATATGTATATGTGTGTGTGTGTGTGTGTATATGTATTATATATATGTATTTTTTTTCTATTGAATGAGGTTTAAACTTGCATTCTAAGCATACAACTCTGTCTAGACTTGTCTGTAGCTGAGGGCTGGACTGGACTGGTCTTGCCACCTCTGTACTCAGCTAGTCTGGTGATCCTGACCTGACCAGCCTTTATAACAAAAGCTACCTGCTGAGGCTGACTGCAGCAAGGCATCCATTTCAGTAGAGGCTGGTCTAGGCAGGGAATATGCTGCATATTGAGGTAGTGTGTGATTTATATTGCATTCCTATTCTTCATTAGATGTCCATGGAAATATAGTGAGCAGATGATGTGGAGAACAGTTCCACTCTGATAGTGCCAAACATCACCTGGCTTTGAAAGCAAAGGAATTTCCTTGTGTTGGCAACTGTGTGGTTGGACTAGGGCAGATTTTTTCCTAGTAAAAAGAAAGTAACTGCTCCTTGTCACAATAGCCTAAAGCTAGCTCTTAATCATTCATCAGCTGACTATTCTTCTGTGGTGTCTTGCAACAGCTGATATGGCCCAAAGATCACAGAGCCTATGGTTACTTGGTTGTCTTCAGAATTAAATTCCTAGTCCAGAAAAATCTCCTAATCCTTTCTCAGTCATAGGAGTAGTTAAATTTTGGATTTGCTCTGACCCTTAATGAAAGGCAATGTTCCAGTGAGCTGAGGATTAGGCCAAACTGAGCTGGAAAGGTGCAAAGGAGCACATTGCACACCTGCACTGAGGATGTAATGTCAGCCACTGTAATTCCAGAAATATGACCTCCCAATGTCTTTGTCCATCCTACAGACGTTCAGTCACAGCTGAATAAAAAGAGTTTGTGGTGAAGCACGGCATATGAAACTTTAGGAATAGTCTCTCAATCAAAGACATCCCAAAATACTTTGCTTCCCTCCAATGAATTCAGTAACTTCCTGATGTCCTCAGCTCCTCCTCTCTGCATTCACATTTGCCTTCAACTTTCCTAACCCTATCCCTATCCACATTTCACCTATGGCCATAGAAAAACTTCATCCTTCTATCTGGGAATGGTGCAACAGCAGCCTGAAGTATCTGAAGGTAATACTTGCTCATTTGGGAAACTCATATAGTTCCTTTCCTTTCCAACAGGGTGATAGGGTAAAGTACGATAGAGAGTAAAATGAAGCTGGACAAATAATTTAATCATTATCATACAGTATTCATTTTTCTGAAATAGATGTCCTAAATAAAGAGAATCCTGTAAAATTTTTCTATAGGAATTAATTTTAGTAATGTAAAATTTCCACTTAGATTCAGCAGTGCATTCAGTGGTAGCAGGCACAAAGCTCAGTACTAACCTATTTTTGGGCCACACCTTAATGTTAAGAAAAACTTTGCCCTACATTTGGGAACATTTGGAATGATGTGGTGAAATTGTAATTGTTCTCCCATGTGTCTAAGGAAATCTCTTTTACAGTTCTCTTTGCTGAAGGAATATCTGAGGAATCTTAAGGCAGGGAGGTGCAGGTACATCTTGCTAAGTTGTGAAGAGCATAGCAATTCTAAACAGTGTAGTTTAAAACAGCCTCTGAAGTCCTGGGATAGCTTGAGAAGAGAATTACGTTTTATAAAGTCTAAGTAGGACCCTGCATGGACATTAGCCATGGCTTCTTCAGCCTTGAAGGCATTGCTGTAGAGACTTTGCTCATCTGCATTTCCAAGCTTGCGGTGCACAAGTTTTTACGTCTGAGTTGCATTATAGCCTGGGTGTTTGAGCTGAGATGCAGACGAGTATGTGCACACAGGAGCAGCCAGACTCCCTGTTCCAGAGGGCATGCTGTCCTGTGCCTGGAGGTGGCTTCCATGTCTCTGCAGCCTGCTTCAGCACGCTGCCACGTGGGCAGAACAGGTGCCTGTGGGTGGCAGTATCATTTACCCACTGCCATCAGGATGGAGTCACCACTCCACACGCTGAACAGTGTCAGCAGCAGTTGTCTGCTCAAGATTATGATCCACACAGGCATAGGATTAGAGCAGATTGCTGGTTTCAGCCACCTGAGACCATAGTGTGAGTGCTTGCAAGTGGGTAGCTGGTTTTGCTTTCTCTCTATATTTGTATTCAGTATGCTTCACTTAGCATAATGCAGCAGGATACAAACTGATAGTGATGAAGAAAGTTAAGAGAATTCTTTTAATGTGCTAGTAGATGCATAGATCCTGAAGAGGAAATTACAAAAAAGAATTACAGGATCAGCAGAGATTTCTCTGCAAACATCTTTGAGGAAAAAAACCTGAAAACATTTTCCATACAAAATGCTTTAAAAAATGAAGGGAATTAATAAAGCATATCTTTCTCACAGGAAGGAGCTCTGTTCCCAGTGTTTCAGCACGGTGCCAACTTCTGTTGACTGCAGAAGTAAAAGCAAAGCTGGTGGCTGATATGTACCTCTGCTTTTGAGCTGTGCTGGACAGAAATAAAGGTAGCTCAAGGGCAAATGACAGCAGAAAGAAGCAGCTGCAGCTCCTTGGTGTGGGCATCTTTACTGTTACTCCAGAACCACATGACCATTGAGTTTGTAAAGCCAAATCTTCTGTTCCCACAGGCTCACAGAAGATCTTAGTTTAGTTAAATCTCTCAACTTGTAAATTTATTTATTCTTCCATCTCTCAGAGTGCTGGGAATACTCTTTCAATCTGAATGCTGTAACTGTATCCCATTAAGTCATCACCACCTCTTTACTGTGAACATCAACAAGAACAGCATGTTGTAGTACCAACCTGCTTCTCCTCTGCAGGTTGCCTCCACCTCATCTTCATCTGACAGTGTGAGACTGCTTCATTAGGAGCCATGTGATAAGGCAAAACACGTCCTTTTAAAACTTTAAATGGAATTTAAATGTGTCTCTACTCAATCCTGCTATAACTTTCCTTATCCTTGAGTAGATCAACACTGATTTCCATTCACAGGTTTAGCTTAACTGAGTAATTTTGCTTGATGCTTTATGGAGAAACCATTTTGACCCATGAATTCATTTTTGCTTTATTTCATATTTATTAAGAAATCAACACTTAGTGTTTTTCACAGGCACTCACTTTTACAAAGGGCTGCTGAATACCATCAGCTCGGTTAACCAGAGGTTTCCAGTAAATAGAAAATACCTTGCAGAATTTAGCTCAAAATTAATCTTATCAGGGAAAACAATGTTCGTTCTGAATATGTAATTTCTACGAATTTTTGTATGTTTCAGTGGACAGAAGGTACTCTGCATGTATTGAAGCTGGGACAAGCCTGCCTGAAGTGTTTCATCAGAGCAGTCCTTCTCTGTGAGAGGTCAAGGACACTGAGTAAATTGCAGAACTGATCCTGAATATGGATTTATTTCATGGAGTCTTAAAAGAGACTGGTGAAACTTAACAGCCTTGTTTACTGCAAAAGCAATTTCAAACAAACACTTATATAAATGCATTTGTCCCTGAAGGTCAGCCCAGGGAAAGGTACAATACATCCACTAATGGTGTCTCTCAGATATCTGTTTTCTGTTGTTGATTTTTGTCTCATGTGGATACTATCCCTCATACTGAGGTGAATTACAAGAGAAAAGCTTTTCAGAAGCAGTGAGTGGTCTAGCAACCTTCCTCACCATTCTAGAACTGCATTGCTAGTTACTGGTGCCAGTGGAAGCACAAAGATCTTCACAGGCTTATACCTTTGAATAAATAGTTGGAAAACCAAGATAGTGGAACAACCACTTGACATTCAGCAGATCTTTCATGGCTAAGTGGAAAGATTTTAGTACATTTATTTGTGGCAGGTAGTAGAGCTTGAGGATAGCTACAAAATCAGCCCCAGCAGTCAGCAGAATGAATAAATCTGTTTAAATGCTGTGTTTGAACTTGCTTTTGAATTCTGCTATCTAAATATTCATGGTTAACAGCAGCAGAAATTCATGTATTACACAGAAACCTGTTAGTAATGTCCTGTATTGCAATAGTTCTGTCACTTTTGAAGGCTTTCATGATTCCTGAGAGCTAGCAAGTGTGAAGTGCTTCAGACTACAAACTACTGCTCTTTTTCTCCATTTATTGTACATGAAGAAGGACAAATTCAGAACTGATCCAACTTTCCTGGGACTTTTTTGGGATGTGTCTGAGACAAACTTTGCCCTTTTAACTCTTGTTTTTCTTTACAAGCTGTGTTTAAATACTTTGGGCCCGTGTAGTTTTTTATTACAAGGAAAACATACTTGCTCTGCGCCTCCTTGTGTCACTATTTTGACATACCGACCCCTTCTTTTCTCTCCAGGCAGTCTCTGGAGAGCCTGTAAGAGTGTAACAGCTCATTGACTTGCAATGTGATTAATCCTTGGATTAGCCAAAATATGATGCAAACAGATCCTGACCCAGTGCTGAATGCTGTTCTTGCCTGTGCATGCAGTGTTAGGTACCTTACAACTGTCTCGAATTGATCAGGACATCCGGATTTTGTAACCTCATTTTATAACTGTTCCTCTCTCTCAAATTCCATCCTGTGAAGTTCTGAGGATATGTAACAAGAAGCCACCCAGTTACTATTCCTTGCAGCTATCTGCCTGTGTCACCTGCTTCTCTGGCATCATCATGCAAGCATGCACTGTCACACTCCCCGCTGGAATCTCAGCTCGCGAGTTGAGATTCACACCATCACTCAGCCTGACAAGAGTGTTGACTCCTGGAGCCAGAGCTGTGCTTGGGATCACATAAAAGCACCAGAGTCCCCTACATCTTGGCAGGACTTCAAGGACTATCCCAACGAAGAGATCTTGACAGCATAGTTGTAAACTCCACAGGCCCCAAGGGCTCAAACACCATGATATTTATGCTGCAGACTGGATTGCCAAGATAGTATCACTGTTATGCAGACATTGGTCCCTGGGTAAGAAGTAGCATTTCTCACACCTGTTAATTGGCATTTGAAAAAATTGAGGCTGACTGGAGTGGGCAGTAAGACTGAGAAAGACAATGCATGCAAAGACTGTATCCAGTGTTTCTTCTGTTTGAAAAGACTTCAGCTTCATGGGTATCACAAGTAATTGCAAAAGGTAGTATTAACTGAAGGAATCACATACTGAATTATTGACATTCCTGGTCTATTTAAGACTGTTGTTTCACAGCCTTTTCAATCCTTATTACAAGTTCAATCTCTGCAGAAATGTAATTCCAGAGCTGTTAAATCCAAAACATGCTTTGGAAGCATCTAATAGCATGATCAACTACTTTAAGATTACATGCAGGCTTTCAAAGTAAGCATAATCTTCATACTTTGCTCAGCTTCGCTCATCTCTGATGGAAATTATCTAAAGCAGGTCCTTCAGAAGTTTCACTAGACTAGTCTGACTGTAGAAGTAAGCCCAGGTATTTTTGTATTAGTAGGCAGTAATTAGAACATTAAAGAGGAGAGATGAAGCTGGAGACCTTGGTCAGGTACTGTTTCTGGCACTTCAGGCAGCCTGAGGCAAATGCAGCAGCACTAAAGTAAGTTAACGAAGTCGAGTGTTAACAGCAGATTTCAGACTCTACCTGTTGAAGTAAATGGGGTAATTAACACCTTTGAAAACTAGCTTTTAAATTCATTCATGGGGGGAAAACCTTGGCAAATTCCGAAGATGTAACTGCATTACTCAGCTTTGATCCTCAGAATTTTTCCTGAGAATTGCAAGGGTTATATATTAGCATGACATTTAAAAAGAAATTGGACCATAAAAAGCATAATTATATGACTCAGACAGATTGCTCCATAAACAAAACAACAAAACAGAATATTCAAAATTCTGCTAATAACTCCGAACTCTGTTTTTTTGGTCTAAGGGCAAAGTTTCTGAACAAATTAATTTTAACTTGGAGCAATTCCATTCATTTCCAAGAACTTAAAATGAAAATAAGGTTCATCTCAGTAATATGAGAATCTCAACCATGAGAAGTCAAACCCCAAACCATCTTGAAATTATTCAGACTCAAGTAAAATATCTGGAAAGTGCTCCTATCTAGTAGCAGCAATTAATCAGATTCTTAGGAAAAGCCTCTCCTCACTGAATGTAAGAAAAATGAGAACAAAAGGTAAATTTTTTACAAATAGCTGAAAATAGGCATCCTAAAAATTGGAATCAGAGCATGGCTTGGATTGGAAGGGGTCTTAAAGATAATCTGATTTCAACCTAGCTCCTTTCCATGGGCAGGGATGCCACTCACCAGTCCAGGTTGCTCAAAGCCAAATCCAGCCTGGCCTTGAACACTTCCTGAGATGGGGCATCCACAGCTTCTCTGTTCCAGTGCCTCATCATCCTCTGAGTATCAGTTTACTCCTAATAACTAATCCAAATCTCTCTTCTTTTAGTTTGACCATTGCCCCTTGTCCTTTCACTATCTGCTGTAAAAAGTCACTCCCCATTTTTTTTATAATCAAAAAGGCCTCAGTAAGGTTTAAAGGTTTAAATACAAAAAGGCTTCAGTAAGGTCTCTCTGGAACCTTGTCTGCCTCAGGCTGAATATCCCCAATATCCCTCTCAGCCTGTCCTCATAGCAGAGGTGCTCCAGCTCCCTCATCAGCTTTGTGGCCTCCTCTAGACCCTCTCCAACAGGTAAATGTATTTTTCATGCTAGAGATCTGAGAGAGAGCTGCATGCAGCTCCCCTGCAGGTAGGGTCTCCCAAGGACAGAGCAGAGGAGAATCACCTCCCTTAACCTGCTTGTCTCATCTGCAAAAATATTCTGTAATAATACTCCTGCTCAGATTTTCTCCTAGTTGTTTCTCTATTTCTAAGAAGAGTGGAGAAAACAACACTCTATGCCAGCCAATGTTGTGCTTTTTTCTCTTTTTCTCTTCCCTTCCCCTCACCCCTCATTCTGTATGTGCCCTTGGACTTGTTGCTCGTTTCAACTCTTTTATTTCAGTTGTCAACTTTTGTACATTCCTGCTATTGAATCTTTTTGTTGTTTTGTTTTTAAGAGATTTTTTTTTCTCTTTGTTTCTGTTTTTTTGGGTTTGGGTTTTGGGGCTTTTGTTTGTTTTTTGGTGTTGTGTGTTTTTTCTTTCTTTGGTTTTTGTTTAGTTTTTGGGTTTTGTGGGTTTTTTAAATTTTTTTTTTGTTTGGTTTTTTATTGGGGTTTTTGGTGGGTTTTTTGGTATGTTTTTTGGGTTTGTTTTGTTTTGTTTTGGGGGGTTTTCAATTTTTTGTTTGTTTATTTGTTTGTTTGTTTTTTGGTTTTTTTTTTGCCTTTTTTTTTTTGCTTTTGTTTGGTTTTTTGTTTTGTTTTATTTTCTGTGGGTTTTTTTTTTGTTGTCGTTGTTGTTTTTTTTGGTTTTTTTTTTTTTTTTTTTTTTTTTTTTTTACATGGCTTTCGCGCCTGATGTAACCACCTGCCTTCCGAAGGAGCATCTCCGGCGTTTGCAACCAGCACAAACACATCCTCCCTGCGAGGCAGAAGCGCGCAGGAAAGGGACAAGCGCCGGGAGCGCTGGGATGAGCCCAGCGAGGTCCGGCGGGGCCCGGGGTCCCTCTGGTGGCCACCAGCCCCTGGCCCGCTCGCCCACTGGAGTGGCCGCGCCCCCCTGCTGCCGGCCTCGCCCCGCTTCTGGTCACTCCACACTTTAAATCTGTTTGCCTGTCTCTTTTTGTTTCTTCGGACTAGCAGTTTTCATCTGTCAAACTCAATTCTCCTTTCCTTCGCTAAGTCCGGTACTTATCCTGCATTATATAAGTGGCTTGAAAAAATGTTGGCCGTGTCAACTGCCAGAAGCTTGACATCAGAATTTAAAGTGCAAAAACGTTTACATGATGCTAGCCTGCTATTTCAGTTGGTGCTATTTTAAACTTACAAATCCCCATTTATTGACTGAATATTCTTGTCATAGCACACTTATGTAGACTTTTACAGAGAGGGGAAGCACCAAGAGAATCCCTGGCCAGAGCTGCACACTGTGTAACTCAGACTCTGAATACTGTCATGAATTTTTTCAAATGGCAGCTCATATCTTCAGAACTTACTGCAAGTTTGTGTAAAACTTTGGACACTGAACACTGAAAACATTGTCCTTGTCCTGCATTTTTGTTCCTGGGATGCTTTATCTGGTAATGTTAACATGGGGGTTGCAGCTTTTTCTCACAAGCAGAACCTCTCACTTTCATCTTGAACCCATTAGCAGGAAGTCTGTTTTCCTTAGTGGTCTTTCAATAAACTGAAAGGTTGAACTCCTGCACTTGCTTTGATTGAAATGGTCATATTATGTTGTTTCTTCCTCAAATCACGTATTTTATGAGTTTACAAGTTTTGATACTGTAGTACTGCATAAAATGGTTTCAGTTTCTTCCAAAGCATTATAAGAGAGCTCTTACTTGTCTTTCTTGGTTAAGCTTTATTATTGAGAAGAGTCCTCTACATAGGACCTTAGACAAGGACCTGACCATATTTATTTGAATTCATCTCAGGGCTGAACACAAAATACTAGGAGAGATTCCTTTAGCAGTGTTGAAATAGCATAAGCGAGCATATCTGATGCTGACCATGCATATGATATTCCCAGCAACTGACTGACATGCCTCCAAAAGATCAAATTCAGCCTTCCTTGCATGATGTAAGATAAAAATCTGGCCGAGGATTTAACTGTACCTGGTAATTAACTTTAAAGAACAATAAGGCCTCACAAACCTCTCCAGGCCTACAGTAAGCATGCTGGAATCTTGGTTGCCATTTCTGCAAACTGTTTACAATTCACATACCTCAGCAAATCCAATCCTGATCTCAAATTGCTGCTCATAAACAACATAGCAGAGATTTGATGTATGAGGGCATGTTCTGAATTCCCTTTTGCTAGCAGTAGCATGGTTAACTTCTAGCATTAAAAATGCCTCTTATTGCAAGCAATGCTCAATTAACTACTTGAATACATCTCTCTGCTAATTTTTTTTTCTATGACTGGTGGCAAAAAGGCAGATACCACATGCTTTATTCTCCTCTTCTTTTGCTAGATGCCCTTAAATGAGTATTTTTTACACTTGGAGTAAGAGCAGCCTCTTTAAACCATCCCAGAATTTCTGTAGCAGTCTATCAAACCCAGATGCTGTCACCTTCAAAGCATGATACAAAGCTAATCTTTCAGGCAGTGTTCTTCCCTAATCTTAACACATCAGTGTTCATTAGTGAACCTTTCTAGTGCAGTGATTGTGAAAAATGAGGTATACTCTCCTGTTTCACAAACTGTTTTTTTAAAAGGATAGAAAGGTATTTGCAGAACATATTGGTCAAATAAGAAAGAAAGAAATTACACACCTGCATTTACTTGACTTTACAATATTAAAAAAATTAAGGGCTCTATCTCCAATATTTGCTGTTACATGAAGACACGCAAGTATCCCAGCACATATGTTACTCTGGGGAGCTTGAGAAATTGTGCAGAAGTGAAGCTTGATCTGGCTCTAAAAGAGCTGTATTTGAAGAGAGATTTGAGGGCAGGAGAACTGGGAGAGGAGAACTGGGATATACAAGACTAAAAAGAGAATTGTCCAAGGTCAGCAATAGGAACAGCTCCCATTCATTTTACCTTGCTCTTCTTTACCTGTATTTAACAGGTAAAGTTTATGTTTTATGAGCTCACTTTAATTAGGGAAAAATGTCATGTCCTGGGCTGGGATAATTCCCAGTGGTCATTGGTCTAATGGTTAAGTTATTTCTAAGAGAAAAAGAATGGGGATCTTAAAAGAACCAGAGACACCAAATATGCATTCACACATGACTATTCATCATCCTAGTCTCAGGATGTATGTGCTGGTTGCAACTGAGCCTCTATTTTTGCAGTGATACCCCAGGATGGGTTTGCTCTTGCCTGAGGCTGTCACTGGCTGTGAGGGATGACACAAAAGAGTGTGGCAAAGAAGACAGCCCAGGGAAACTCAATTCAGGCTCCATGGCACCACTGCAAATTAGATTTAGAAGAGACATGAATTGGCATGCCATAGTGAAGAAGAATTGTGTGAGACTTTACAGGAAAAAAGTAGCACCACAGGATTGTGCTGGGTCTCTTCCATGAGGCTCTTGGTTATGTGAGCACGTGCTTATCTCCAGGAGACTTTCAACAATGAGTCAAAAAAAAGTATCAAACCCCCCCTGCTAATATATAAAAGAATGAGATTAAATGTTCCTCATAGATTGATGACTAATTACAGGTAGAAATATGGAATAGGAATGAAAGTCTGTTTCCTCAATCTTCTGGGTATCCTAGGACCTGTGCTATCTCACATATTCATAAGCTACATAGGAAAAGGGAGTGAGAAGAAGATGGCAAATTTTGCATGTAATAATAAGCTGCTCACGACAAGAACGCCAAGAAAGAGCTATGCAGGAGAATGTGCCCTGCAGATAGATTGTATGCTATTAGTGGGTTAGAGGATAAAATACCTAGTGAATCCCAACGCTACAAAACATGCAGAAATCCATTTGAAGAAAAAAACACAAGTACTGTGACAGATCCAGCACTAATTACTTTATCTGAGGAAGGAGACATAACATATTTCTGTGAAAATGTCTGCTCACTTTGCAGTGACAGTTAAGCACACAATAGTAAGACTTACTGGGAAATGAAAAGTAAGTAAAAGTCACACACCACTGTGCTACTACAGAAATGCATGGTGTGAATGCATCCTGATGACTGTTCTCAACTCAGAACTGCTGTCATTGAGAGGATCTAACAGAAATAAAAAAAAAAAAAAGGAAAGAAATTCAAAGGGTGACAGAGGTGAACCAAGATTTGCAGCAGCATCAGTTCAAAGGTCAACTGAACAGGTGAAGATTCTGCTACTTACAAAGAAAGATATGTTAGAGAAAAAGAAGAGATGTCTAAACTGAGCAACACAGAGAAGGTATGTGGAAAGAGAGTCCAATCTTTGGGGATAAAATGTCTTTTCATTAGGAGTACAGGTAGTGGGGTTTCACTACAGATGGTCTATTTAGATTAGACATAAGGAAGAAAGGTTTTTTTACAAGGAAGGTGGTGAGGCATGGAATAGGATGTGTTGCATTTTCCACCTCTGGAAACATTCAAGATCAGGTTGGCTGGGACTCTGAGCAACCTGACCTAGTAGGGGATGTTCCAGCTGATTGCACAAGGGTTGGAGAAGGTGACCTTTGAAGGTCCCCTCCAACTCAAACTGCTGAATAATTCTGTGATTCTTTTTTTTTTAATGGTATAGAATGAAGAAGTGTCAAATGAAAGAAAATAGTGCCAGACTTAACATCAAAATTATGTATTTCATAATAGGCTCTGAAGTGTGGAAAATACTGGCAGAAATTTGTGAATGACAGATGGCAGTGTGGATTAAAAGATAGGATTTGTTCCCTGAATGGAAAAAAAATGTTTGACACAAAGAGGAAGCTCAGAGTCGTTTCTGTACCAGGAAAGTCTGGAGGCTGGGAAGATACACTGAAACCCGTAGCTCTTTAGGGGTCGTTTTGGGAGACGAATGCTTAATTGGGTAAATCTGTAGGGTTGCCCACTGCAGCTTATCAATTTATGCCAGGTGAAATAGCAATGGGGGTGTACAGGCTGTTCAGGATTCTGGTAACATGCTGAAGTTGTCAGCCCATGCTGATATCCGTGCTGCTCTACCTTTGCTGCTGTTTTCACCAGGTTACCAGGTGCAAGATCACAGCCAGCAGGGGGAATGCCTCTCTTAGTGTGTGTGCTGCCAGCCTGCAGTGGAAGAGCAGAAAGCACTTAATGCTCTGGGAAACAAGCTCAGCTGTAGCAGATGTAGAGTAGCGGATGGCTTTTCTCCGAGGTGCTCAGGCGCAAGTACCCTCACGTTTCTCACAATTCTGCTTAATGTTGTTGTGTTTGCAGGGTTTTTTTCCTCCCTGAACAGCATGTCTGAGAAACTGCATACCCATGACAGTAAACTTTCCCCCCACTAGATGTCCCACAAACCCAGCGATTGTAATCATTCTGCTAACTGGAACTTTCAGCTACAAAAGTTCAACGTCTCTAAAATAAAAGGTTCTACTAAAGATAGATTCCTTATTAATCTCTATGCTGGTGCTTGAGAAATACTGGAGAAAAAGCTTAATATTGCAAAAGACATTGATTAAACTAGATTTCAGTGGGAATTTAATGTTAGAAGCTGGACTTCCTTCAAGGATTCAAGCCGAGCAAGCTGTGAAAGTGTAATTGGACCACAGGGGATAAGAATGGACAAACCATTTTAGGACCTGGGTTGTAATGTTATTCACAGTTCACACACAATGGTTCTTTACAAAGCTGGTCCTAACTTGCTATTAATAATGTTTTGGGCTTTTTCTTTCTTTTGGGTACTGCCTTTCTAAATAAGGCTTTTTCTTTCAAAATTTCAACTCTTCTGTCTCTAAACACATATAAGACCCCCACAGATATACAAGTTGTTCTGCTTAGCATACAAAGATCCACTTAATAACTCTTCCCCTCAGGACATGGAGATTTAGCTGCCTAAGTATCTGTATCTTTTTATTATTTGAACAAAAGCCAAGACCTGCTGCTCCTGCTTTTAGGGTGAGAACACTGGATTTGTAAGCTAAAAGCTAAAAGCTAAAACCTGTTGCTGACTCTACAGCTATCACAGTGACCTGGAATTTCTTTTCTGTGCCATCTAGGCAGCTGAATTTGGGAGACCCTATTCTAAATGTTGGTAAGCTACATTTACAGTGAAAAGCTAATATTTTATTTTCATTTTGCAGTAGGAATACTACTCACAAATGTCTTAATAGGCTGGGTTTGCTTTTTTTAAAATTTTATTTTATAAATGTGAGGAAATAGAGGAACTCTTTTTCTGACATGCTTTTAGAACAAATCAGAGATACAGGCCATACAGTTGCTAATGCAGGTGTTTAAAAAGGTTTCAACAGTTGAAGTGCAGACAGTAACACAGCTTCTAGAAAAATACCTAAACTGCAAGGAAGACTGTAAAATCCACTCTGATCCTGGGTATGTTGTTCTGTTAACTAATTGCTCTCACTACTTAAAATGTGTGCATTTCTCCACATGGAGTTTTCCCAACTTTAGTCTGGCCCTGGACCTGATGATACCTTTCCATATTAGACTAAAAACCACCGGAGCCAATATTGAGGCCTCTGTTTGTTCTAACTGATGAAACACTTTAAGACTCATCAGGTCTTATCTACATGGTACCAATTTAAATGAGATGAAGAGAAGAGTACACAGAAACTAGATTTAGATTACTAGGAGAAAACTTTAGTCTTGACTATTACATCACTTGCAATGGTTCTCCCTTCAATCACCTGCTCAGTTGGAGATTGAGAAAATAATAAAAAAAGTATTTAGTGTGCTGTGTTTTAGCAGGAAGGAAAACCTTTGTGTTTCCACAGCCCTCTCTGGTAGAGCCTTTGGTAAAGTTCAAATGAAGATGGAGGGTTGTCTTCTCTAGTTAATGTTTCTTAAAAATCACAGTGTCTTTTTGGGAAGCTGGTGACTTTGTAAACCCAGATAACCAGATAAATGAAGATAGTCCCAAATAATGGTCTAGGACTTTAAGGGCTATTTCAGTGATAAAATAAAATAGATTAACAAAGCTTGTCTTCTTTGTTGGCAAAGAGATTTTTAGTGCTTCCTTTTTCTTCATTTTTTTCTCCTTTCTTCTCAAGCCTATTACAAAGTTGTCTTCCCTTTGGAGAATAAAAATATTTTCATATTTTCAGCATGTTCTCAGCAGTTGCTGCCAAAATCTGGGGTTCTTTGACTTCATATTTCTACTTGTGACATATCTCAGGGGAGACTTTCTAGCAGGCCTGGGGTGAAAAAGGCACTGGAGACTCTGGCTGCACAAGGCGTACTGAGGGGAAATTTGCTGTGTAGTGATAAGAGAGCAGTTGAGGAAATGGTTTAAATACTGACCTTAAAGTTAGAAGGGACCAAAATCTAGGACAGCAGAAGGAAATCTAGTAATATGAAGGAAACAAAGAGGTTGTGAAAGATGTTTGAGAAAAGAATGGAAAGAAGATTCTCTTGAAGTTGGGAAAGTTTTGAACAGAACTAAGCTTTTCAAAAGCTAGGTTCAGCAGTATTTTGGGAAGGTAAAATAACAGTGGGAATAGAGGTTAATGAGCTGTAAGTCTGGCTTTCTGTGGGACACTGCCTCACCCAGACCCACTCCAGCTAGGTGTGGAAACATCCTTATTCGTGCCCCCTGATCGGTCCTGTCAGAGGACTTAGAAACTTACTTCGTTTCTGATTACTACTGTTCTGATTTTCAGATTAAATGTGCTCCAACATCTTTTGCAACCATTTTCTATATCATAGAATCATAGGATATCCTGAGTTGGAAGGAGCCCAAAAGAATCTTTAAAGTCCAACTCCTGCCCCTTCACAGGACAGTTCCAAGAGTCACACTATGTTCCTGAGAGCATTGTCTAAACAATACTTGAATTCTTTCAGGTTGATGCTGTGACCAAATTCCTGGGGGGCCTGTGCCAAACCACCCTCTGGGTGAAGAATCTTTTCTAATATCCAACCTGAACCTTTCCTGACACAGCTTCAGGCCATTCCCTTGGGTCCTGTCACAGAGCAGAGCTCAGTGCCTGCCCCTCCTCTTCCCCTCATGAGGGATTTGTAACTGCAATGAGATCTCCAGGCTGAACAGATCAAGTGACCTCAGCCACTCCTCAATGGCTTCCTCTCCAGACCCTTTACCTTCCTTGTGGCCCTTATTTGGACACTCTCTCTGATAGTTTGATGTCTGTTTTATGTTGTGGCCCCCAGAGCTGCCCCCAGCACTGGAGGTGAGGCTGCCCCAGTGCAGAGCAGAGCAGGACAATCCCCTCCCTTGCCTGGCTGGTGATGCTGTACCTGATGGCCCCAGGACAGGGTTGGCCCTCCTGGCTGCCAGGGCACTGCTGGCTTGTGTTCCATTCACCATTGACCAGGAATCCTAGGTCCCTTTCCATGGCATGGTCCCATTTCCATTCCCTCTCCAGCCTCTTCTTCTCCATTCTATCAAACATCCACTGTTGTCCTGGTCCAAGTGCAGAATCCAGCACTTGTCTTAGTTAAACAGTTGCCCATCTCTAATTTGTCTCCCTGCAGGGCCTCTCTGCTCTTGCAGAAGTCAATAGTTCCTCCCAATTTAATGTCTTCAGCAAATTTGCTCAGTGTCTCTTCCAGTCCTCTGTCCACATAATTTCTGAAGATGTTGAAGAGGACAGAGCCAAGGATGGAGCCTATGGAACCCCACTAGTGACAGGTCACCAGCCTGATGTCACCCCAGTCACTGTGACCCTTTGTGCCTGACCCATGAGCCAGCTGCTCACCCATCACAGGATGTGCTTATTATTTTGCCCAGAAGGACACTGGGAGACACTGTGTCAAAAGACTTACCAGAATGCAAAAGATTCCATCAATTAGCTTCCTTTTATCAGCCAGGTGGGTTACTTTGCCATGAAAGGAAATCAGGTTTGATAGGCAGGACTTTCCCTTCATGAAGCTGTGCTGGCTGTGACTGATGACTGCATTGTCCTTCAGGTGTTTTTCAATATTTCCCAGAATAATTTTCTGACAGGCCTGCAGTTTCTAGGATCATCCTTCTTTGCCCTTCTTGAAAACAAGGACAACTTCCAGTCAATTGGCACCTCTTTAAATTCCCAAGACTGCTCAAAAATCATCTAGAGAGGCCTTGTGATGACATCAGTCAGCTCTTTGAGTATTCTCACATGAATCCCATCAGTCCCATAGATTTATAAGGGTCCATCTGGAACAGCTGTGATCCCACACTACTTCATGGTCAACTGAGAACTGGTCATTCTCACAGCCTCCACTTAGGGCACTGGATGCCCTCAGTCCACCATCTGTGTTGAAGACAGAGGCAAAGAAATCATTAAGCACCTCTTCCTTGTCCCTGTCCCTGGTCTGTGAAGTGGCCATCCTCATCCTGTGACAGGCCAATGCTATTTCTGCACTGATTTCTGCCAATAATGTATTTGAAACTCTTTTTGTTTCACCCCAGTTTCTACTCCAGTTGAGCTTTGGCCATATGAATTTTCTCTCTGCTGTGGTATATTTCTCCCACAACACCTAACTTTGCATTCACTGGGAATACATTTTTCTTTTTGCCTTAACTCCTTATCCCCATTCCTCATCTCTGTTCTGCCCCTCAATTTAAATAACTTTTTACCTCCCCTCATTTTTACCTTTAGAATATAATAATAGTAATAATTGCCTCAGCCATGATTTTTTTAGAGTACTTAATTCACTCCAGTAGCATAGAATCTCTCTCTTTTTTCATTAAGAAATGCCTCTTGTTTGCACATATTATATTTAAATCTTCATAAATGTTTGAAAACCATTATTGATTTTCTATGAAATCAGCATAACATGTTTAAAAAGAAATGAGACTATATTACTGTAATTTTTTAAAAGCACCTGTAAACATACTTGTTCTGCCAGATTGAAAACTTAGTCTCTCCCAAGCCTTTGTAAAGTAGATTTTGAAGCTGAAATATGTTAGTTTAAGGACAGCATTTTTAACACTCGTTTTTATTTACTCAGGTCTCTGTCTTTGCAAATATTTTTTTGTTGTTTTTCACTATAATGGATTGAGGAGTTAAATTTCCATATTAGAAAATATTTGCTTAATTGAAGTAGTATTTCAATTAGTCAGCTACTCAGGTACTGCATTTTGCATTTCAGAAGAATGCAACAACTTCCTTTTTTCACCCCACTAAGTTTATTTTGCAGTTTAAAAGCACATTTTCTTCCAAGTATCTTGTGAAATGACACCAGAGTAAAAAAGTGCCAGAAAGACATCAAGTTTGCAGAGTTAAAAGAGTTTTTATCTTCCTTTGGTGATTTGTTGCCATTCTTGAAAAAGTCCTTTTGGAGTTTTGTTCTTTTGATGTGGAGATCTAGATTAAAAAAAAAAAAAAGAAAAAAAAAGAAAGAGAAATGTGTATTATTGGTTTAATATGTACACTCAAGCCTCATCCAATATACAGAGAAAGCAAAAAATCTTCCATTAACTTTTAAGGGCCTGATTTGATTCTCTTTAAACATCAACATATTCTCCAGTGCAGCAGCTGATAAATTGTTTCTGATTGTGGTCTTTGAAAATGAACCATGCTGGTGTTTTTACCACTTCCAACAGGATCCCAGCAAGGTGATCATTATGTACAGAGCTAATTAAGAGAAACATTTGTTCTGTAGCATATTATTTATGTTTCTCTCCTTGTCTCCCAGTATCTCTTTCATTGTACTCCCCTTTCCTATTTATTGTCTCTGTAATCCGGTTCTTTCAGTATGCATAACATGTTGGAATATAGTTGGTATGAAAAGTACCATAGGAAATAAGATTTTATTCATAAGGAATTGTTTTTAAATGTTGGATATATTGGCCATTGATTTCATTTTTATTTCGCTATGAAATCATAAGCCACTTGAACAGCAAACTCTTATATCCTTCACAGCAAATAAGCAGTGAAGCAATGAATAATTTTCATTTATTTTTATTTATGTTTTTATTTTCATTTTTATTTATGTTGCTTCCTGCAAGTTCCATCTAAGCCCATTGGGTGAAGATTTAATTTCCATTGCGCTGTGTAGCTAGCAGTTGTACATCCATAATCTATCACAAAATAAATATTTGTATTGCTGCATTTAAAAACAAAAGGAAGAGTGGAGAACAGTGCTCCTGTTGCATAAGGCCTTGCATTTTGTTTTTGATATCAGTTTTTACCTGAAGATTCTACTATGGACAGGTATGGTGAGTTTCATGTTTATGCTTTATGTGAAGGTGGGTGAAAGTAAATTGTTTTTAGGCATCCAAGGAAATGGTTGTAGATAGACTGTTAACTTAGGTATCCAAGTTAACTAGCTTTGGCAATGAGGGTTGATGTGCCTGCTTTGCAGATGACACACAAGTGTTAGAGCAGCCTCTTGATTATTTCTACCTCAGACATCAGACATATCCACCGCATAGGAGCCTTAGGAATTTGAGTGTCTTGCCAACACTCAGATGGTATCTTGATGTTTGTAAAACGAAGTATCATTCTCCAGCACCCTCCCTTTCCCATCCATCCTTCTCTTCCATGGCTCATTTCCTCCATTTTTGCTAGCAAAATGACCCGAGGTTAATCTGGGCTATTTTTGTTTTGTTTTATTTTGTTTCAACAGACAGAGTCTTATCCAGCCTTTTTTGAAAAGCAGATTTGAGGGGTTATTACCAAAATAGCTACATAGTCAGTTTTAAAGGAATCAGAAGACAGGAAAAGGCACATGCATAGGATCAGGAAAACGAACAGAAACGCAGATGTGGCAATTTTTCAGGTACTGGAATCTTTCCACTAAGCTATAGGCAAATGCTTGTTTTAACCCAAATGCTTATATTCAAACTTTTCAGCGCTTGTTTTGCCTTTAGATCTTCTATGTTACGGATGAGGAACTCTTTGTCACACAAGAAACATTCAGAGGTGGCCTTTGTGATGCCTTAAACTACTCCAGTGGCACAGATGGAACAGAAACACCCTCCAGTCCTAGAAAGACCCCGGAGATCTGGACTCCACTGAGTAGTTCTGACTTTGCCAAGGCTGAGAGACCTCCAGAAGGTCACTTCTCCATAGCTCAGTTCTCTCACCAGCTATGTAACCCCTTCCTAGCAAAACACTTTCAGGCTCACTGATGGTGGTCTAAGACCTGGGGATTTATCAAGCTGTAATGCAGCATGAGACTGTGTCCACAATATTCCAGTGACATTGCACTTAGGCACTGAACATGAAACAGCTCTGTGAAGATAGTCAAAGACCCTCACTAACTCACTAATGAAAGTGATCTGAGGGAGTTTTCTTCTACTGACAAATCAGAGCAAGTAGAATAGTTCTTCTAAACACAGTATCATGTATAACAATTCCCTTTCTTTCAATGAACTGACCTTATATCTATAATTTCTGATGCTGATAGGCAGAGCTAGGCTCTTGGTAGCCTGTTCTTTCTGGTACCCAAAGAATGTTGGTGTCATCACACTGAAGTTTCCTTCCATGATTGCCTTTAATACCCAGAAGAATGGTACAGAAAGCCCCTCTCAGTCCTGTGAGTCTGTGCCAGGAGCCCTTTTGAACTCTTTTTTTGTCCTACAACACCAGAGGCGTTTTCCCTGAGACACAGTGTGCTGATGTAAGAGTGTCACTGAAATATAGGGGGTAACTTTTAAGCTTCATTATCAATCATTCCAGCTATTGTATCTGTTACTTTCATGTTTATAAGTTTTCCTTCTTGCTGCAGAGGCTAGGATCTTACTTATTTTCAATGAAATACTGAATAATACTGTAATTACTATACTCTAGATACTGCATAATACTGTAATAATTCAGTAATACTGAATTGATCTTATGCCTCTGGAGCATGGGGCTCTCAGTGTGGTATGGTAATATTTACATTATGGGTTGAACCAAGTACTCCTAAAGAAAAAAAGAAGATCAGGTGAATTGTAAATTTATCAGAAGGCAAGAACTCTCAGTGACTTCCAGTTTTACTGGTATGGATCCTCCACTTGTGATAATTTATTGATAAGCTTAACCACTCTTCCAAAGGTTCCTTCTTGTTCACCACTATTTTCAATTTTAAAATTAACCTAACCTCCACTTTGAAATAAGCTTAAAGCTCAGATCTTACTTCACAGCTTCTCTGTCTCTGAGAAGCTTCTTTTGGCCTCTCAATGCCTTTCTCAGCCCATTGCTATCACCAGCTGCTGTCTTTTTCTCATCTCCCACAGAAGACTGACTTCGACAGGCTCAATTAACATTGAAGGGCATTAGGTGAGTGCCTCGTCAGCACCTGACATGATGTTCACAGAAAAGGAAATTAAAACTCCCAGTTCTTCTAAATATTCTGTGCGTCTTCTTCTCTGAAGGGGGCAAATTTTGCTTCCTGTACATCATGATTCTGTTGCTCACCAGCTCTTGGGCCATTGAGGGTTTATTGCCCAGGATCCCCTGCTGACATACACAATTTTCCTTGAATATTGTAGCAGAAGTTAGGATGCAGCTTTGCTGATTAAGCAGTGGTATTGAGCTACAATAGCACTATACATGATCAGAAGTATTTTTCCAACCAGCAGCTCTTGGCAGCACAAAGCCCCCTCTCATCAGGCAATGCCTATGGATATGTGGAATACAAAGTCAGGCTGTGTGCAGGAGCTGTTCAACAGAACAGCACCATGCACTTTACCAACCATAGGCAACAGTGGAAAGGGGACCAGGGCATGGAAACTCAGACCAAGAATAAAACTTAGCTCTTGGACATAGGGACCGAATCTTGTAACAGCTAAGCTTGTCATGCAAGGCCCGTTCAGTACAAGCAGTCCACCTGGAAATATATTTATTACTGCAAGTGTTCTGCCACAGAAAGAGTATGTGTCAGTCCTATTTACCACATAGTAAAATGTTTACAGCACAGCTTTCCATCCTTCTGCAGTAGGCCCTGTGCTGTAGGAGAAAGAGTAATCCAATCATGTCTGCGCAAAGATTTCTGAGAAATCAGCTCTGGAGTGATGGAGGTTATAGGGCTGCTCAGACGTACCCTTCACAAAGAAAAATTATCTATGGGATGTGCAGGGGTATACTATAATGTCCATACCTAATAATAGGAAGTTTCCTCACATACCCCACAGAAATCTCTTTTGCCTCTACACCACTGCTGAACAAATTTAAGAGAGGAGATGGGAGTCTCCTTGCTCTTTTAATCTGAATTTGGGCATAACTCTGAAACTGAAGACTTCAGTTACCTTCCGAATAAACGCTACTAAATATCTCTTATTATTTGACAGTCACTTTCCACAAGAGAATCAGTCATGCTTCACTTTTTTCTGCAAAAGCTGGACTAGGGGGCTGGGCGGGGGGTTGTGAGATATCTTCTGATTATGGTCTCAGCACATCCACCTAAGTGCCACAGAGTTTCTTTGAGGTTACATTGCAGTGATAAGAGGATAACCTACCAATGTGTTCTGTTTCCTCCACAGGGAGTAAATGAGATGAGCACCCACAGGGGAATTAACATGAGATAACCAAAATACTGCAATTCCCTTACCAGTTGGTGACCCTCCTGGCAGACAAGCCTTCTTCACACAGTGATCTTAAACCAGTGCAGTGATACGTGTGCTTAGCATTGCTTTGCTGTAAACCATCTGCTGCCCAGCAAATGGACTGCTTTAACTGCTCGTGTCAAACACGCCTGCCCTTGGATGAAATACCAGTATTCACACAGGGAAATTTGCACAAACTTGGCTGAAGAGAATCTGTGTGGACAAGTCTGGGCAGCAGAACCTCTTTGGACTCCTGGTACAGTGTTGCCATGCAGTATCTTTGCTCACTGTAACAACTGAGCTCCTCTGGGCAAAGCAGAAAAAAACCCACATCTTCTGTGTGTCCAAAACATCATCTGCACTTCTGATCTGTGACAGAAACTTTCATTTCCATATGCAGGGTTTTACACTCAGATTTTTTCTTCGTTGCTGATCATTGCAGCACAGAAATAGCTGCACACAGCAGCATATTCATGATCCCAGCATCTGTGTATAGCAACCTTCTGCTGCAGCACAGGGATGCTGCTCCAGACTCATGTCTGGTATCTTTAGGAGAGCAGCAGGTGGAGAAGAGAGGAGATTTTTCCCCAGAGTACTGAAGCTTCTTTTCACATACATTTCCATCAGTAACATTACCTGCTAGCTTAGCATATTTAAATTACCAGAAATTTAGAGAATATAACATTGTTGCATTGACAAAGACACTGACCAAAGAAGTCAGGTGGAGCCAGTAGAGCTAATGCAAGAAAGTACTTTTGTCTTTCATTACCATCATGTGCTGTTGTTTGTGTTTGAGAGTATGGGCGTGGGGGTGTGTGTGTATTTTTAGCAGCTTGGGTGTAGAATAAAACTAACTTCATTCTCTTGACAAAAAATATTAAACATCTGAATAATAGTGTGTGTTAAGCAATAGCATTCCACATCTATTTTCTTTGCCTTTAAAATTATTTATAAAATTGCATCCCCCATAACTTCGCAGTGCTTTGCACTCAATGAAAAGTTTCTCTGTGGCTAGGATTCACTCTTTTGTCTTTGTCTTACCTCCTATATTACTTGGAGAATCTAACGTATAAAAGACAATGCAATAACAGAAGAATGGCAACTGATTTTATGAAAAAATTGATTTTTTTATTACATTAATACCCCAAAGATAAAAAGAAGAGTTTATTTCTGCAGAGACAAAACAGAGAAACAGAGAACAGTAATATAAACCCTGTAGCAAAACAAAGAAAAATATCATATTCCTAGGCATGCTCTTCTGATTAATTCCTAACAAAATACCCAGGTTTTTCTGGATTTAATTCTAGAGACAACATGAGTGGCTTTTCACTAAAGAAGTCACACTCTGATGGCCTGAATTTAAAAGAAAGGTGGACTCTGAATATCCAACATCAGCTTGTGAATCCAATTATATGCAGTCAGATGAAACACACTGGTAAAGTAAAATTATAGAGGCAATCAACCTGAGGCAGCATCTTGTCCTCATCAATGCTGATGGCAAACTTCCCACTAGCTTTAATCTAAATCTTTGCTTGTTTGTAAGGTCGGATAGATTATTATTAACTTGAAGCTATGTCACAGAAATGGTGAGAAGGCAAAAAGAAATATCAAGGACACAAACTTTAACAGGAAAACTAATCATTATATATTCCATAGAAAATAATCTATGTTCTTGAACTGTAAATTATCCTTGGAGTTCACTTTTTTCACAGATTTCTCTAAAATCAAACATCAAGAAAAGATTTACATTTTCTCTCTAGGAACTTCCTTGTTGCATTAGAGAAAATTAAGTCTGAGTTAAAACAGAAATTCAAAACTAAGCACTGACATTTTGAAATAAGCACTTCGGTTAGTTTCAAAATGTTGTTTTGAAAAATGGAAATATTTTCTCAAAATTGGTATTTTCCCAGAGGTGGATGGGACTCTTTAAATTAGGAAATGCAGAAAACTTTTCTCCTCCGCTAATTAATCTACTTGACTTTGGAATTTGAGAATGAAGCTGAGGCAGTTCTTTGAAGGCAAATTGAATGTCTATAAAGAAGAATAAACTCCAGTGTATCTCTCCATCTGCACAATATTATTTCTTGTCATATATTTTCTGCATTTTGCAAATCAGGAACAGAAACTGACTATACATCTGTTCTGTGCTTAAGCTAAAGATATCCTGAATTTAACCACAGTGCTAACAAGAACCAAAATGTGTTTGTCCAGTTCACTGTAATGTTCAGTAAGCTGATGAATAAGACTTCTGCACATCTGAGGGAGATAGATTAAAACACTCACTCAACCATTTTTTTTCCCTAAATATTCCTCAAGAAAGTACCAGGACCTTCTGCTGCTCCTCAGCATGTTCAGGCTGCCACAGTTGTAGCCGTGTCACTCACGTGTTTCAGAGCTCTGATCTAACACATATCTGCTCTTTCCTGCTTCAAGGCCATCACTTCCCTGCTCAGAGTCTGATTTTCTGCAGATTTTCCTGAGATGAAAAGAACTTGTGCTCCAGACAAACTCAGTCCCCTTGTGCTGGATACAGAGCTGATACTAATCTTGCTAAGCCTAAAAGCTCAGCTCTAATGTCCGATATGGTAAGTCGGTCTCATCCTGCTCCAGTTTCACAGCTAAAGATTTGGAACTTAACCTTACATGATGGTTTTCATCCGGAGGAGCCACTTGCTTCAGCTGGGTGCACTAAGGACATGCCTCAGATGACCAAAGCAGCCAGACAAGGTTGGAGATAATTGTCTGCCAGAGATGTGCTATGCCTAAACTCACTGTCCCAGCCTCAGTGCTGACAGAAAGACACTGGGATTACCAATGGGCTAATTTTATATACATACATACATATATATACATATATATATATAAAAATAAAGAAATTAATTACTAACTCAGTCCTTCATATACTACACTGTTGTATGTTTCGCCTCTTCCTAGT
The DNA here is from genome assembly GCF_052056855.1 of Sturnus vulgaris. Taxonomy (NCBI): domain Eukaryota; kingdom Metazoa; phylum Chordata; class Aves; order Passeriformes; family Sturnidae; genus Sturnus; species Sturnus vulgaris. The sequence goes on along the minus strand of NC_142283.1, from coordinate 69,751,423 downwards.
TTTGCCCTAGCAAAGAGATGAGGTAGCCATCAATCCTGGCTTTCCAGCCTGCTCAGTGTCCTCCCCGCTATGCTGAGCCAGGGTCTGCACAAGGGTTAGGCAATAGCACAAAGGATATGTGCTCTTGCTCATTTCCCTGCTCTTTAACTCCCTGCCCCCTGAACTTGAACTTGCTGATAGAAAATTACAGTCTGTCTCCATATGTTCCATCCAGCTGTGCTTTACAGTCCACTATGGCCAAGAAGTCAGTACTGATTCTCTGGTGCACAGAAGAACGAAGATTTCCCCTTGGGTAACATGTCACTTCCTTTCAGGTATTAGCTTGCAAGCTTTGCACTGTCACAGCATGAAACCATAAATCTGGACCTTATTTTGATCTTTTATTAGTAGCTGATTGACACTGATAGCCAAGTAGAAAAAAGGATGTATGTCCTGAAATACAGTGAAGAGCAAATGGAGTTGCCAGTTGCTGCAGATACCCCAGGTTATCTTCTCATTTCCTCACAGAATGGGAGTCATTTTTCAGAGCTTTGCTGTCATTTGGCCCTGTGAGCAAAAGCAGAGTCAGTGCAGCCACATCTGGCTGTACGAGTGCCAGACAGAGCATTCCAGCCCCAGGGCCACCTTGGATGAGCTCAGTACAGTCCTAGGACATCCTGCTTCTTCACCACTCGTTCTCTTTTCTTGGATTATTTTATTTATTATTGGAGGTGCTACACAAGCACCTCCCTGTGAAGATACAAGGTCTCTTGCTGTTAAGAGCTAAGTTGTACTGGATAAAGGAAATCCCAACACTTGCACAACCCTTCATTTCACATTCCCCTACTTCAAAGGCATGTGAGGGAGTGTGGCTGTGTGTGTTTTGTTATAGCATCCCCTCTCCTCAAACACAAAAATATATTCCTGGGATAACCCCAGGAATATAAGTTTGTACATGGATATCTCCTTTGAAGAGGATTTTTATTCAAGCAGGACTGCCTGTAGAGATAGGAAAAAGGGTAATGGTTTTAAAGTGAAAGAGAGTTAATTCAGACTAGATATGAGGAGGAAATTTTTTATGCTAAGGGTGGTGAAACACTGAAGCAGGTGACCCAGAGTAGCTGTGGATGCCCTATCCATGGAAACAATCAAGGTCTGTTTGGATGGGGCTCTGAGCAAAATGGTCTACTTGAAAATGTCCCTGCTTATGGATGTTGGATTAGATGACCTTTAAAGGTCCCTTCCAACCCAAACCATTCAGTGATTCTGTGATTTTTTCAGGATAATTCTTTTAGAATATGTATTTTTTGGTTCCAATGAAAACCATCATAACACCTATGCCAGGCAAGTAGACATCACTGGGCTGGGAGGGGGTATGAAACAGGACTGGAGAAGTTTCTCCTGATTCCCCTGAACTTCTATCCTCAAAGTGGGACTGTGGAATAGGTAAGACTGTGAATGTTCAGAAATAATATTATTTGGTTTAAAATCATGTACCCAGATGAATAAAATTTTAGGATTGGTGCAGAACACTTTTTTCTTCCAATTTAAACTACAATAAATGAGTTTTTAAATTAAATATGTAGTTCTTTATATGATCATGTAACTCCCAGAGCTCAAGTTCTATAAAGCACAAATTGTCACCACAACAGTTTCCTCAAAAAATTGGGGGACTCAGAGCTCCTATAGCTTTTTAATAGAGCTGCAGTTCTGAGCTAGTTCCTTTATCTTCATCTTTAACTTGCTATCTTTATCACTCTCCCTAGACTTATTTCATGTCTCTGATCTTACATACTCTGAACGCTTACATACTTGGCTCTAGTTTTTTCCCCTGCAGTTTGCTCTTCACTGGTTCTTCTCTCTGGCACTCACTTTCTCTCTCTATGAAGAGACATCCTCTTTTGTAGTGTGCATCTCAAATCTCCCTGTTTGTCATTATGCTAAACCCATTTCAGGCCTGTATCCATGTACTTTTATCTGTGCCTTGCAAACAAAGGAGATTTTATCTTCTCTTTTAGTTACTTTTTTCTTTTTTAATCTTCTGCAATATATATATCTGTTTATAGTCAGGACTGTGCTAAACATTCTTGTACTCTGACAAAGCATTTTTGACTCTCTGGATGATACAGCCATGTTATGTTGTGAATGCTAGTATCCGTTTCTTGCATGCAGCCATCACCAATAATATTTTTGTTGTTGTTCCTTCCTCTTAGTGATTTATGTTGGGTATGCCATTATCTTGATATGCATGGATGTCATTTACATACACAATTTAGGCAACTGGACCATGTTAATCTTGCTTTGAAATGACGGCTGTTACTGTTTCATGGATTAACTCATTACACAGAAGATCCTGTCATTCACTTACCAGAAGTTAGGCATTTCACTTCTCCAACAATTAGAAATACATCCATTTTACCAAAGATTAGTTACTCAGCTACACAGACTTCCAAGGGAAGAAATGGAGAGCATTTTGAGGAAGTGAAGGACATCTTACAGACATAATATCCTTTTAGCAAGGAAAAGATTTCAAGAGTCTGTGTCTTGTCTAAGTCATTGTTCTCCTTTGTTCATGGAGAAAGGGACAAACAACACAGCCACTGCTTGTATAGAGTCCCTTTTCTTTATCGCTTTGCTCATTTCCAAGGGGAAAAGTTTAGCTGTACTACCCCATCTTTGACCATCTTTCTCTGTCCAGTTGCATGGGAAGAACAGCAACCATCACAAAATTAATTTTGTACCTCAGATTGGGCTGCTGCACTGCAATGTGGAGGTTGGGAAGGACAGCATCAGCTGTACCTAAGAGAAAGTGCCAGGCATGGAGAACTGTAATTTCCCTTTAATTTTTTATACAGATAGGAGTCAGTTGAAGGTCTCATTCCCTTTGTTTCCAGGAAATGCTCTAGAAAAGAAAGCAGCTACTTTTAATTTTCTAATGATCCACTCATTTTTCCTTTTTTTCAAAGTTTTTTGGAACTTACTTCACCAAGGTGAAAATAAGTTGTTACTATTTTCACCAGGTATCCTGTCCAACATCTTCCAAGGTAGATCCTCACTCATAGAATCATAAAATTGCTGAAGTAGGAAAAGATCTTTAAGATCATAAAATCCAACCTAGCACCACCACCGTGTTCACCATTAACCCTCTCCTCAAACGCATATTCACATATTTTTTGAAGACTTGCAGAGATGTTGACTCCACCACCACCCTTTCCAATGCTTGACACCTTTTCAGTGATGAAATCCTTCCTGAAGTCTGACCTGGCACATCCTCTGGCACAGCTTGAGGCCATTTCCTCTTCTCCTGTCACTGGTTGCACGGAAGAAGAGGCCAATCCCCACCTGGCCTCCTTTCAGGAAGTTGTGGAGAGTGATAAAATCTCCTCTAAGCCTCCTTTTCTCCAGGATAAACACCCCCAGCTCCCTCTGTTGCTTCTCTAAAAACACATGCTGCAGACCCTTCCCCAGCCCCACTGTCCTTCTCTGGACACTCTTCAGCACCTCAACACCTTTCTTGCACTGAGGGGCCCAGAACTGGGCAGGGAATGTGAGCTGTGGCCTCACTGGTCTGAGCACAAGAGAACAATCACTGCCCCAGTCCTGCTGGCCACACTGTTGCTGATGCAGGCCAGGGTATCCTTGGCCTTCTTGGCCACCCGGCACACACGCTGGCTCATGTTCAGCTGCCATTGACCAGCACTCCCAGGTCCTTTTCCACCTAGCAGCTTTCCAGCCACTCGTACCCCAGCCTATAGCACTGCCTGGGGCTGTTGTTACCCAAAGGCAGGACCTGGTTTACTGAACCTCAAACAATTGGCCTTGGGCCATGGACCCGGCCTGCCCAGATCTCCACTGACCCACCAAATCTTAGACAAGAGAGCAGTCCCTTAGGGCTGGATTGTGAATTTCCAGTCTAAGCTGAGATTGATGGGAGGAGCAGCATCACTGTGTAGGCTTCGTCCATACCTCTTGCCCCATTATTTGTTTTTGAAAAGCTGATATCACTAGCCTACAGAATTGCACAATGTCCCTTGTCCTTTCACTGTCAGCCCCTGATAGTGGCTGGCTTCCACAGGAATGAGAGGCACTCAGTTTTCTCTGTTCTACTATTATCCTTTTCCTAAGTCACCACTTTGCTTCTCATAGCGTGGGGAGAATGAAGGTCTTTTTATTTCCTTCACTCACGAGGTTGGAGGAGTGTCAATTCTCAGACAGCAGGTCATACCAGCCAATAAACAAACCCCAATGATCCCTTACAGCTTTCACAGGCCTGCACTTTGACATTTGATTTCTGAGACTCCCACTGCAGCTAAAAGGTCTGCTTACATTTTTTTCTAAGAGCTCTGTATGACATTCAAACTATCTTGTGTACATACAACATGGGTGGGGAATTTAATTGTTTATAACATGGCTAGGTATTCATAAGTGTTTAAAGAGTCCCTAGGTCAAGCCCCCAGTGCATGGTTGCATTTTTAGGCCTTGTTTTTAAAATCCTTCTTGTTCATATGAAGAAAACTCAGCATTGCTTTTTACCACCTAAACCAATTTTTATTTTTGTTTTTCTAGAGTTCACAAACAATGGGTTTGCAAATAGCAGGAGAAGTGGTTACAGCATGTGATTATAACCAGCAGCTGAGCATGTCTGGATGATTTGTCACAATCATAGGGACACCAACTCTCTTGCATTCAAAGGCATCAGATCAGCCAGCAGGGTTCAGATGTCTGTGTAGCCACAAGTGCTTAAAAGTCAGGGGCCAACAGAACAGTTGCAGAACAGTTTGCTTTTTTTGGTTTGGGTTCTGGACTCTGGTAGTGAGTACGGCTGCAGTGCAGCTGAGACCCACACCCTGAAAGCCAGAGAGCCATGCTGGGGAGAACAAAGACAGAATCACAGAATCACTGGGTTGGAATCATCAAATCCAACCCATGCCCTAACACCTCAACTAAACCATTGCACTGAGTGCCACATCCAGTCTTTTTTTAAACACATCCAGGGATGGTGACTCCATCACCTCTCCGGGCAGACCATTCCAGTACTTTATCACTCTTTCCATAAAAAACTTTCTCCTAATATCCAACCTAAATTTCCCTTTGTGCAGCTTAAGGCTGTGTCCTCTTGATCTGTCACTGCTGCCTGGAGAAAGAAACCAACCCCACCTGACTGCAGCCACCTTTCAGGGAGTTGTAGAGAGTGATAAGGTCACCCCTGAGTCTCCTTTTCTCCAGGCTAAACAACCCCAGCTCCCTCAGCCATTCCTCACAGGGTTTTGTGTTCCAAACTCCTAAACTCCTCCTCTGGATGTGGTCAAGCATCTCAATGTCCTTCCCAAACTGAGGGGACAGAACTGGACACAGCACTCAAGGTGTGGCCTCATCAGTGCCACGTACACGGGAAGAATGACCTCCCTGCTCCCACTGGACAGAACAGAACAGAGACAGAACACTGCAGACACGGTCTTCCTGCTGTGCCTTTTTGGCTGGACAGAAAAAATAGTAGCTGAATTAAATTCTGCATGAAGTCACCATTAGATTTCTAGTGAGAGGAAAGGCTACACTACTGGTTTTCAGCAGTATATATTAATATAATATCTATCAAAATGAAGATGAAAACATTTTAGGCTCTTAATTACATGCCACATGGGCATTACAAAATAGATTTGGTTAACTGAGGCCTTGACAAACTTACAGGCTACAGAAGATGAAAATATATAGAGTTTATTGGTCAGAGAAATTTAAAGAATGAGTCTCTAATAACTGCCATTCTGCTGCATGTAAAGAAGACAACATAAGATGTATCCAAGTGGTGCTCTCTTAACAGAACGTAGCACGGTTTACCTCTGGGATTGGTACAGAAATAGAAATAAATCAAAGAAAAATTACTCTAGGAAGATACAGAACAGTATTCTTGAGAAAAGATACCTAAATATGACACCAATAAAGCAGCATTCAATACATTTTAAATTGGCTTAATCCAAGAAACAGTGTGATGTCTCACCAGATATGATACATGTGATGCAAGCTTCTATTATTTCTGTTAACAGAGTACATCAGGAAGGACCTAAAGATCTGAGAAGTTTTTATGGGCACTACTTGTTTATTTCTTCATTTTGAAAATATTTTTCCTGGTGGTAGACAAAGGGATAACAAACACACATATTCTTTCACCATGTAAAATAAAAAGTAAAAATAGTTTGTAATGTTAAATATAATGTTAGAGTGGTTTGAATTAATAGGAAGACTCAGTCATTGTCTTCCTTTTGGATGAGTGAGAAAAAGAAAGCTTTGAAGGAGGGTTTGGAAAACACAAACCACATAAACACTGGAATCTTATTTCAAGAACAGATTGTCCCTTCCCCTCATACTGCTATAAGGTAAAGTGCTAGGACCAGACTCTTGGCCACTGTCAGACGCAGTGTTTTTCTGCAGCTGATGCAGCACCCTAGGAGCTGTCCTGACTTAAATCTACAAAGGATCTGACCTAATACATTACAAAATATAATATGGCTGATGGGAAGGGGACATAAATTTATACCCTTATTGGTCATCTGTGTGTTGGGCAGCAGCAAAGTGACTTTAGGAAATGTGGTTGCAAAGCAAAGATACAGGTGGCATTTGTTGCTATGGCAGTTTCAGATGAAACAAGGAGCTTAGATTTAGATACCAAAAAATTTATTGGTACCTCCTCTCAATAAAATCCCTGGACTTCCTGCACCCAGTGTCTATGAGATTTGTCTCTTTTTTATGAAAGGTCCTTTAGTAACTAGAATAGAGAAATACAGCCTAGTTAATTCCACTTAATCTATAGTTATGTATATGCCCTTTATCACTGCTCTGTCTTGAGCCTGATCTGAAAAATGATTCTGAACTGAAAAACGGTACTATAAATCCAGAATAGCTCCACAGATATGGGTAGAGATGGACAGATTTCTCTGACTATAAGCTGTTGTATTTTCACTTTCAAATTGTGTCAAAGTCATTATTTACTTCCTTCTACAAAGAAGGTAGTTCATCTAACATTTGACAGAGCTCATTGCTTACTAGAATATAAACATGAAAGAGGCAGCTCTCCAATGTAGTTAGAGCAACCATTTTTCTGGCTATTCTTGTTCTGTCTGGAAACTTTATCAGGACAGAATTTAAGAACTTTTGCACATTTTTAGGACCCCTCGGAATCAGGCCTAATGAAGCAGCAGACCTGATGACTCTCATTAAGCATCCGTATCCCATTTAGTACACATGCTCTGTATACCAGCAGAGCAGGCACTAGACCATGCACACAGAGATGTATTTCTGAAAGGAAAACCTGGCCAAAGCCACAGTAGTACCACTGAATTTATATTACAGAGTACTGATATTCAAAAGAATTTTAAAAAGATATGGCATGTAGTAAGGACGTCTCTCAAAAATGTGAAGTTCTCAATTCCTATAGAAGATTTTTTTTTAAAAAAAGCAACAACCATTATTTTATTTCTCTCTTTAGCTCTTTATTTTAAATATTACAAATGATTCAGCTCAGACTTAGGTTTACCATCCTTGTTACAGAATATCTATGCAGATATTAAGACTGTTTAGGAAACCCTAATAATCTGTAGCACATGCACCTGAAGAAATATGGCAGTCTTTAGGGGGCTGGGTCAATGTCTTCCTCTTTCATGTCTTGTAAGCCAAAGCATAATTTGTTGCTTCTTAACTTTTTTGTTAGAAAGTAAATTTGATGGGTTCTTACAGTGTCCACATCAGGTTTCTAGTCTCACTAAGACTACAGAAGAGTTTTGCTCTTACACAAGAGCAGTGTAGCTCAGAGACCTTCATACTGTTTGGAAGCTGGATACAAAATCCTACATATGTGCACAGATCAGAATACAAAGTGGTGTTTCCCAACTACTGCTTTTTTTTGCCTTGAGTAGGAGCAGAGTGGTTGCAGCTTTCTGTATCCCCATGCATAGAGCTATTAAAAATCATGCCCAAACACTTCAACATTCATCTGACAAATGCAAAAATCCACTAAAATCACTAAAAGTTTTCAGTTGACTTTACCTTCTTTGGTTCCAGTCCAGAAAGGCAATTGCATTAATAAGTTTTGCAGAACCATGTGGTCTAAGTTACAAAGTGTCTTATTTGTGTTAGATCCGTAGTAAAAAATGCTAAATCAGATGGAGAACTCATCCGAATTACAAGTTGAATATACCGTTCTGTTCTCTATCTCTGAGAGAAAAGAAATGGGTATGTTCATTGGCAAGGGGACAGCTGGCCAAATTAATGCATAACTTCGAGTCCAAAAGCATTGCCTCACAGTGACTTTGCCTCTCTACTGGGATGCCATACATCTCAGCAGTGGGTAACAGAGAAGCAAATGGCAAGGTGGTCAGCACTAAAACTGGGGTGGTAATTTTAGGAAAACTAGCTCAAAATGGACGTTGGGGCAGGAACACAGTATCCTACACCCCACCCACTCTGCAATGTAACAGGACTGTTGAGTGGAAATGCATGTCAAAATTGCCTTGGCATTAGAAAACTTTGCTGGAAAAATCTGGCCTTGAATTTCAGTCAGTGTGCATAAACAGGCCAGAGGGCAGCACAGCTGGCCAAGACTTGAGACAGTTTTACATGCACTAGCATGGATAGCACACGTGATGTGAGTGCACAGCTGCCTTGCACAGAAGTTATCAGACACCTTCAGAGCGATGGTTACATCAATGGAATAGTATTCTCATCTCCTGAAACTACAAATCACTACCATTTTCCTTGTACTGCTTTGCAGCCCATCAAGACACATGCAACCTGAAATACAGATCAACAACACAGTCATTATAAACATAAATAAGAAGGATGATGACATTTCCTACTCCATAAAATCTGCTGCTATATGACTGCTCAAAAGTTCATTTGGTCATGTGCTCTTGGAGAAACAAAGAAACTCCCAGATCCCTTATGTTAACAGTCTGGGCAGTTCTTGTGCCAGCGACTGCCACCAAGCAGTCGCCCTTAGTAGCCACTGTTGAACTTATCCCTCTAGAATGTTGTGGAACCTAGATATTAGCCTATGCAGGTAAAGCAAAGGATATGTCTTGTTTAAATCATCTTTCAGCCTAAAAATAAGAATCGTGATTTTAGGTTGAAATGAGTACCTCAGTAGCCCACTGTTTTCATTTTTTTTACAAGCATGAGGCTTTTATAATGACAAGAAAGATGTGAGATCATGTCGAGTTAAGCTCGTGAAATAAATAACTCATCTTGTGAAATAAAGAACACTTTATTTCTTTTAAATTTTCTTAGTCAAAAATGGAAAAAGTTAAAAGGTTTCACAACTCATTCACCTTGTAATCCTATCCTGGTGCTGTCAGTGCCTTAATGATTTATCGGCTGGACCTTGCTACCAGCTATTTTTATATAAACATTACTAGGGCAAACACTTAAAACTGCTTTTAAAGATATCTTCCAAAAATTATGATTTTCAAAAGCTCCTTAGAGGCTTGTCAAGCTGCAAGACAGCTGGAGTTATCTCTGTGGTGTTTTCTCTGTGTTTCAAGACAGTGAATTAATGTGTGGCAAGTGACGTTTTCCAAAGTGATAGTTGGAAAGAGACAGAGGAGAGAACACCTTGGATGAATCATTGATCAGAATTAGTTGGCGACCTCTTATCTTTTATATTCATGTAAACTGGGATACCTACAAGAGGGTTTTTTAATGTCAGGTTTGAGAGGTAAACTTGTACATGATGTTATACCCATAGCAATGTCTTAGAACCCTCAGGACCATGACTGGGTTCCCACAAGGTACATTGAACTCTTTCAGCATTTTTCTCCTTGACTTGGAAAGAAAAACTCAACTTCTTAAAACTTTTGCTTTTTCCTCCAGTGTTTATATTTCCCTATGGGAGGAGAAGAGACTGACTGAGTGAAAATGAACTAGCAGATCTTGTGGTCTTCCACTTCTTCAATGACCTTCCCAGAAATATAATTCCTTCTGCAAATGCATCTTTTAGTGCTCTTTCTGACAATTAAGAAAGGAGGAGTGGATGATACCCCAGAGTGTTGTACAGCCCTTCAGAAAGGCCTCGACAGACTGTGAAGATGGACAGAAAAGAACAGTTTGAAATTCTAAAAGGACAAATGCAGGGTCCTGCACCTGAGGAAGAAGAACCCTGGGTACCAGCACAGGCTGGGGCCCAACCTGCTGGAAAGCAGCTCTGTGGAGAAGGAGCTGGGTGTCCTGGTGGACAACAAGCTGTCCATGAGCCAGCAGTGCCCCTGTGGCCAGGAGGGCCAACAGAATCTTGGGATGCCTCAGGAAGAGCAGTGCCAGAAGGTCAAGGGAGATGATCCTGACCTGCTGCTCAGCTCTAGTGAGGTCTCACCTGGAGTCTGTGCTCGGTTCTGGTCTCTGGAGCAGAGCAGAGATATGGAGCTCCTGGAATGAGTCCAGCAGAGAGCTACAAAAGTGATGAAGGGACTGGAGCATCTCTATTATGAGGAAAGGCTGAGAGAATCGATCCTGTTCAGCCTCGAGAAGGGATAACAAAGAGGGGACCTCATCAGTGTCTGTCAGTGTCTGCAGGGAGGGGTCAGAGGATGGACCAGGCTCTGCTCGGTGGTGCTGGGCAGTAGGACAAGAGACAACAGGCAGAAAATGATGCACAGGAAATTCCACCTGAACATGAGGAAGAAATTCTTTACTGGTCAATGACTAAGCACTGGAAGAGGTTGCCCAGAAAGGCTGTGGAGTCTGCCTCAGTGGAGATATTCCATTTGTTTGGATACAGTCCTGTGCCATGTGCTCTGGGATGGCCCTGCTTGGGCAGGGAGGCTGGACCAGATGACCCACAGTGATCCAGCCCGACCCATCCTGTGATCTTGTGATTCTGAAATCCTGATCATAAATGTGGGAAAAATACCCTGGGAAATTATATCCTAAGCAGGAGTTAACTTCACCAGTCTGTGAAGTTAACAGATGAGAGTGTGGGGAGATGATACATATTATATTAAATAGAAAAACAATGAAAGACAATCTTTGAAGTCACTTTTTTTTGAGAGCAGCAGAAGGACTGAAATGGGAAAACAAATATGAAGATGATGCCCTGAACTCCTCAAAACATTGTGGATCATTCATTTTTCTTTATATCACCATCATAAAGAAAAGACAGAAAAAACATATTTTTTTCCAACACCTCCCACACTTATAAATAATAAATATTTAATATTCGCTGCATGTAAACTTTATGAGTGCCTAAAGCAATATCAAGTTTGTAAAAGAGCACATTTCTTCCTTCTGCTGCTTTTCTTTGCATTTACCATCGGTCCAAAGAACTATGGTTCTCTCGACTTGGCAAGAGAAGAACTTGCTCTTCTAAATCACCAGGAATAAACCTGGGAATTATTGACTTAACTGAGATGAGAGGGTGAGACAGATGTATAAAAATATGTTTATATTCTAAGGTGAGAATATTTGAATTTTGGTCTTTGTGCTTCTGCTGTTTCTTTATGAGTTGAATAAAGGACACTATAAAGAGTGCCTGAGTTCAAAACAATGCTTTCCCCACCTTACCAAAACACAGCCAAGGAAGACAAAAGGAGAAGGAAAACAAGGTTATTAAAACAGGAACCTACAAATCCACAAACAAGTCTGACAGAAAGAATAACTACATAGCTTTCTCATAAATAACAAGTGTCAGGTTTGGCTCTTATAAGCTACCACACATGCTGGGCCCCATTTCCAAGGGGCTCCTTTGCTTAAGGATCTTCCAATCTTGTAGTTAAATTTACTCTGATTGGATGGTCTTTGGAGCTTACTTTGGATATCTGTAGCACACTGACACCCTAATCTATAACCGAAGAGCTGCCAAATTCTTTGCTACAGGAGTTAGAAAAAGTAATATTTACCAAAAGAAACTACAAGATCCTACATTTTAGGATTTGAACACATAGCCTACAACATCCATTTTGGAGTGCTGGCATAAATGAATGATTGTGCTCACTCCTCATCACATTTATTTTAAATTTTAAACAAAGCAACAAAGTTGGCCCACAAATGGAACCCCTATTGTTTATTCCCTGTAATCCTGTTGTTTTAACAGTGTAACGCATACTAACTCTTAATTATAAATTATTATAAATTATAAATATGGATTATCTTAATTATAAATATGCTGCAAAGTGTGACTAATAAAAAACGTGTACTGCGTTAGGGAAGAACTTGATAATATAGTAAGTACTAACGTGTCATTTAAAAATAGTGAAAATTAGCGAGGGCAAAAGACTGAGACAACAATGAGGAATGCAATGGTTTATATTAGCCAGATGACTGCAGGGCTAAGACCATTATTTTTCTTGTTGCTCATCATCCTCCCATTCCCCACTTTTGTTCTCAGCATTTACTTCTGGCACGCTCTGAAGTCTGGGCCACAGCTGGGCCTTTCTACATTATCTCTTGGTCTCTGTGTGTAGAACTACAGGTGCTGGCTGCAGTTTTGAGTCCTGACGGAGTACAAATAACCTGTGAAATGTATTTAATAAAACCATCCTGAAATGAATGTCATAGGAAGCAAAGAGATGGAGGGACTGAAAAATAGCCCAGAATAGAGCAGGAGGTAGGGAGGTTAGGAGGAAGAGGTGATAGCACATGAATGAGGGTTGTAAAGACCATCTTCTCTGTAGCACAGTCATTGCTTGCAGATGCTCATGTGTGTTATCTGGCAATGTTACAGCCAGTCCATATGAGAGACAATAGAGGACTGAAAGAATCTGAGCCCTTGGAGAGGTTGATGGACTTAAAACCGTCAGTTTGGGTAATAAACATATGTCAAGTATTTATTGATGTGACAAGAGAAGTCTGATGCTGTTTGTTTGGTCTTGTCTTTTCAGCATTTAATACATGTCCATGTGTAGTATTTCTCTGATGTACAGTTGTTTCTATATTAAGATATGAGTAAATGGCAGGCAGGGGTTGTTTTGGGTTCCTTCCCCTAAATTAATTAAATCAGGGCTTCATAGATTGTCTTATGGGAAACACAGAGATAGAAAGAACCTTGAAGGCACAGTTCAGGTCCAGATCTAAAATACGTAGCTGGTGTCAGAAGCTAAGAACCTAAAAGGATGAACTCATCCCTTCACTGTTTCAAGGTAGTTTAAATTTACATAAATCTTTATGTCTTTCCTAATAATATCATAAGGAAGAAGCCCTACAAACTCTTCAGGAAAACTAGAGTTTCCTCAACTCTTGCCCCTTGAGTTTGTTGGGCAGCCTGAACTTCCTAACCTGTTCAAATGTACATTTTCTGTAGATTATCAGAAACAGGTCTACCCAAGACACTGTACTTAGTTAAGCACAAAAAACCAGTTTATGCAGAAGAGTTATGGCTTTAAGTGAGACATTGTCACATGCACTCTATGCACATCTATGGCATTTTGTAAGTTAGGCAATTATTTATTATAAAGATTAGTAGAAGCAATAAATATATTCATTTATGAAACATCACTGGTTTCTAATTTAATAATCACTATAAAACTAAATGTGACTAGCTAAATTAATGTTTGTTGGTTTTAAGAGCTATTACATTTGCGAGGGTTAATTTTGAAAGTTAGTAAGTAATAGTCCTTCCATTTTCCATAAATTTATGAAGTTACAGAAGTCAATTAAAATATATTTTCTTCTATATAATTCTATTTAACACGTATACCAATTAGTATAACTCTTAGTCAGTATCTCATCGGAATTAATACCAGGATGGTAAAATAGATAGAGTGACCTTGGCATACAAGGACCTCAATAAGTCAAAAAGTTGATGCTCTTCCCTTGAGAGGAACCTATGAAAAACTCCTGACAAAAATCTATACGGGATCATGAACAAATTGACACAATTATACTTATTTGGAATTTATCTTTTAAAAAATGCTGATCATAAAAAAAAAGAGGAAGAACAACAACATTTAAAAATTTTTAGTTAATGAGAAAATAATCCATTTTTCATAATTATGAAAATGTCCAGATTCCAAATGTCTTAATCTGCCCCCTATACTTTCATAGTTAAAAGAACTATAAAGGTATAAAATATCCCATTTCAACATGAGATGCCTCCATTTGTACACTTTTATCTCAAAAGACTTTTTCATTACTTTTCTTTTAATCCTATTCTGGATTAAATGTATCCACATGTTGAGTAACCCTGGAAAATGTTATAAATTTAGACTCCTCTTTCAAGTGAAGACAAGCTCCAAGGCAAAGACGAGAAAGACGAGGCTCTTTTAGCTCTATGAATCACAGTGGAAAAGCTTGTTAACCTCACTGGCCAAATTCTTCTGCTACCCAGTCTCTCCATCTGCTCACTTAACTTCCCACAAACAAAGGTTTCCTTGCTTCTTCTAAATAGTTTTGGGGTAAACATCCTGTTTTAGGTCCTTCCACAGCAATGTACTGAAAAATCAGGTGTTGAAAAATAAGTGTAGGGATCTATTTTTAACTGTAAATGAGTAATAGTCTAGATGCATGCTAAACACACTTTGTTTCTTAGAGAGTCCTGACATGCCAATTTTGAAATTTACCAGAAAAATGAAGTCCTGTTACACTGAACCTCCAAAACGTGAAGGGTAGGATATGGACATGCTTGAAAATTTGGTGCTTTGCATTTATATCTATTTTTACCTATTCAAGGAAAAGGGGTGGCTCTTGATTCTGGCACTTGCAAATCACATATTGATATAACAGGCTAATGTAGCTGCAAGCTGAATCAAGTTGATCCTTTCAGATGTAGAGCTTTTAGAGGGGTCTGAGTACACAGAAGTACAAGACACACTCTCTCCTGCCTTCCAAGGATATCATTCCTTGCAACCCTACTGCTGTATGCATGTGCATTGTCCTTTAGGGAAGACAGGTGAGGGGAAAATTCTCCGTATTGTATCCCTTTGCTTCACTAAGAAACTATGTGGACTGGAGTCTGATTCCTTCCCAGAGCTACAGAGCAAGAGAAAGGATGGAATATTCAACCTGAACAGAGGCTAGTATATCCAAATTCATATGCTGGCTTAGTTAGCATCTTCCCTGGTGGAGGAGATGATGGAAAACTGCCTCCACCATCACTTGACTCCTGTGTTTATAGACTTTTGAAAGATTGTGTCTCAGTCATTATCAACAAGTATTTACAACCACTGGAGAACTGGGCACATAATGGATATTTTACACGTCTACATATTCTCAGGAACAAAACAAAAATCTCTAGTATAGAGATGGATCTGAGGCTGAATCCAATTACAGACCACCGATTAAAGCCAAATCCAGAAAGAACAAGTTTCAGGTGAGGACAAGGAGGAGCAGCTGGATGAACATGCAGACAAGAGGTACCATTAGTGTATCACAAGAGATGTCATAACTGTGCTTTTCTGGTTCAACAGAGTCCTCCATGATAAAGGTAATTTTTCGTCTGTAAGATGAAGATGTATCTCACAAGCTGGTCTGAGAAAGGCACAAAACTCAGCAACCTCAACTGTCAAAAGCTCATGTAACTCTTCACCCATCTTGCCATCTCCCAGATCAATGAACAGCAAGGCATATATTTATCTTTTAAACAAAATTCAAAGTTATAATTCTATATACTCCACAAAAATGCTTCTCCCTCTGGACAGAGGTTGCACTAACAAATGTGTGCCAAGTTTTATTAATTCTAGTCAGTATGCTAACAGAAGACAATAGGGACTGCACCAATGAGGAGAGTGTAAAAATCTTAGCAGTGAGAAAGCCACTGGAGTAATGTTGTTATTTAGAGGGAATTCACCAGGCTTGTGGTGGATTAGCTTTGTTGGTAGGATTTTCAGGAAGAGCACCTCTCCATACATCCAGAACTGAATATCCTGCTCCATCACTGCAGAAGGCAAGTTTCCAGTTTGCACGGCTGCAGAGATAATCTCCCAAAACTGTAATTAAAATTACAAAATTTGTCTGAATCATATAACTCCCTGAAACTCAGCAGTGTCAACTTTGGTGTTCCAATAATTTTGGCCTCAATATGTCCAACTACAATTTAATCACAGAATACTTTGGGTAGATAGGTAGAAGACAAACTACAGTGGCTATTATGAGTACTGCCAGAAAAGAAAGTCAGAGGAAAGAAATGGGGGAGTGGAAGAAGGGAGGAAGGAGATCAAGTAAGAAGAAAAGCAGAAATTGTAATGAATTTGACAACAGCATGCTGTACAAACCACAATTACTTGGAGTGCATATAAAGGACAGACTTTGCTTTTCTCCACCCTTGGCTGTGATCTGCTTGCCATTTCTGCCAACAAGTGAGCAGTCCATGTGCCTTTTGGGCAAATATGGAGTCCAGACTTCATTGTCTGCCCTGTAAACTGCAGTTCCACAGCACAGCACAGTTAGTGACCCTGCCAGGAATTCCTGCCATGAGTCCTGCACTTCTCCCACATGTACTGCAATTCCTCTGTCTATGCAAAGGCAGGCTGATAAGAGTGTGAGACAGACATACCACTGGCATCCCAATCACGATAACAAAACTACTCCTCATCTTTAATTCGTGTGGCCTCGAGCATACTCTCCTGGCAGTGATCACCCTGAAACCTGGATACTGCCCTTTCTAAGGGGACCAGGTTTCTGTCTCCTTGTCCCTGAGGTAGTCAAGGGCTGTCCTCTCTACTGTCTTCTGTGAAGGTTTTGATTACTGCCTCCAACTTCTTCATGAGGTACTTGCAGTGCTTTCACAGGATAGGGGTTCAAACTCCCTTCCTCTGATCTTCTGTCCAAAAGGACTTCATCACCATTTGCTTATCTCTTCTCATACCCTAAAGAGGTACAGATTTCTATATTTTCCTGTATCAGCATTGTTCCCACAGAGAGACAGTTTTTCTTCTGATCTTTTCCTGGTTTTTCTCCACATGTCATAAAATTACAGCATGGAACTCATTGAACAGAGTATCAGTTTTACAGATTCACAAAGAGGCTGTATAAACATACGTAATTTATAGGGACATCAAACCCACTGAAAGTTATCAAAGTAAACAGCAAAATAAACAAATGAAGCTAATTTCCAAGCCAAAGCCCACACAAGCCCTCAAGACATAACAACTCTGGTGTTTCAGGGTTTACAGTGATCTCTAACTAACCAAATTTAGGATGAGACTTGGAGCAGAGGGCAGATAATCTCATGTCTGCTACTACGAAGTTTCTGCACTTCCTTCTGTCTTTTAGATGGAACACTGAACCAATTTGGTCTTTCATCTCACCAATATTTCATTGCTCTGAAGAGATGCTTTGGATTTCTTATTTATCTCGGCTTTTTCTGGGATTGTCAAAGCCCAGCGCTTCCCTTTGCTTTCCTCCCCCAGCCCTCCCCATCCCCTCTAATCTCCACAGGGGTTTCTATATTAGTCTGAGTGGCTGGATAGGTCTCAGCCTCCATCTGGGGGGGGGATTAAACTTAATTTATCCTCTTAATTCGGCAACAATTTCCTCACCAAATCCTCTTCCTAGCTTCGCCTTCGCGCCAGCAGTTGGCTAGCATTTCAGCCCCGTACCTTCGGGGGGAAAAAAAGGGAGAAACCCGTGTCCAATGCCGCTGCTCCCTGGGGAGGGCAGCGCTGTAGCTGGGGTCCCGCAGGGCGGTACGGGGCCGGGGGCGGCGGGGAGGGCAGGGCCGGGCAGGGGTCCCCGCTGAGGAAGGGGTGTCACAGGGCCCCACGGCACCCAGGGCGGGTGCGGAGCGCCCTCCCCGCGGGCAGGGCCGGGCTGCCGAGCGGCACGGGGCTCTCCCGGCAGGGGACGCCGCGACCCCTCCGGCGGGGCTGGGTCGGGCGAGCCGGGGCCCGGCGCCCCGCGGGGGAGGTGCCGAGCCGTGCCCCGCGCCGGGCGGCCGTAATCCCATCAAAGGGCCGGACCCAGCCTCCTCCCCCCTTCCCTCCGTCCCTCCCCGTGCCTGCCCGGCGCGTCCAGCCCCGCTGTCCGCTCCGCTCCGCGCCGGCCCCGGCTCCCTCCGCACCCGGCTGCCGCCCGGCCCCAGCTCCCCGCTCGGGCGCGGGGACTCGGCGCACATGGAGGTGCCGGGCGGCTGTCACCGCCGCTGCCTCGCCTTGCTGCTGCTCCTGGCTTCGTGCATCGGGTGTGCGGCCACGCCGCGCAGGAACATCCCCCGCCGGCAAGGTAGGACGGGCGGCAGCGCCAGACGAGGGGTGTCCGCCTCCCGACACGCTTGCACCGGCGAAGTTCCGCGTCCCTTTAGCGCTGGGGCTGCCCCGGGCCGGGCACAGGCGGCAGCGGGGCCGGGCGGCAGCCCCCGGGTGGGCAGCGGGGGCTGAGATCGGGCCGCCCGATCAGTGAGCTCGTCCCGGAGCTCCGGATGCCCGGCGGGGTGCCCGCCGCTCCTCGCCCTTCCCTGCGAGCCCTGCCGCCCTCTCACGGGGAAGAGAGGATGCCCAGGCATTTTATCCGGTTTCCCCTGGATCCTGTTACCTGCGGTGAGGCGTGAGCAGAGTTAGAAGCCAGGTGAACCTCTAAGCCAGTCAGAGGTGACCTGTTGGGAAGGCTGTTCCGTGGCATTTGTATGTCTGGCAGAGAACAACTTAAGGCATAGAGCAGTAAATGTGAAAGGAAAATTACTAGGGAAGCAATGGTTTTGTCCCAGAAGGGTAGCTACCGTGTACCAAGCATGATGTGGTGTGCCTCCTGGTCCTGCTCCTGGCTGAGCGCTGCCCGTGTCCTGTGGGAGGATTCCCACGGCTGTCGCCGGGAGGTTTGCGCGCTGATCAAGGAGGTCCTGCACAGTCCTTAGAGGCTGAAAGTTAAAACCCTGAGTCTCTTAAAACCCTTTTACAGTCTGCAGCATATGAAACAGTAAGGTAAAATGTAAACAATGAGTGAAGTTTGACATTCTGTGTACTTTACAAATTGCGGTGCTAAGAGAAGATAACTATGCCCGGGACTGTCTCAAACACTGGGACTATCCTGGAGTCTTTGTGACCAACACCGACTCTTATCGCTGAGTTCACTGAGATCAGCTCAATTGAAAAGACAAAAAGTTTAGTAAGTTCTGCCTCATCTCACGAAGTGTTTGTCACTTCAGATCCTTTTTGTATCTGTCCCGGAGTATTGAAAGATTTTTATTGCTGGTTTTTACAATCACTATTGTGCCTTTTCTTGCTCATATGAGAAGAAAACAAATGCCTTGGAAACTTAATACTTAAATGCAGCCTGAGCTTAAAATCCTTACTGGACAGATGGCTAATTTTACTGGTCTGACCTTGTATCTTAGGGATCTAGTCCCATGGTGCTTGGTTGTCATAATAGCCACCATTAAGTACTTGAGGAAATTAGGCAGACAGTCGTCGTGAATGAGATGATTAATAGCTGCATTAAAAAAAACTGGATACGTGAAGTTGGGGAGGCAAATATGCAAATATTTTAAAATATTCTTTGATTGTAATGTACTGCTGTACTTGTTTCCCCTAGTCACAGCAGAATGGCAGACCTGGAAAAAATGCATTTCTGTGCATTAAATTAAAAGAGTTTAAAGCTTGGAAACTAATTGCAGTGTTGTGAAGGAAATTAATTAATATGTTAGTATTGTGTTTACCTTATTTTATTAAGACACATTTTTTATTAATTTTTTTATAACTTGCTTCAGATTCACTGACTGATTCAGTCATTGCTTTCTTGTCTCTTTTGCTGTATAAGAAGTAAGTAATGAGTTTTATTGAGCAAAATTTTTTCAAAATCTGTGCAAATATTTGAAAATCCACTTGTAGCAAGATTTGAAGAGGGAAATCCCTTGCATAGTTTGTGTGCAGCAGTGTATATATATATGTGTGTGTGATTTAAATCCCATCTGCATTTTGCAGGGACTCTTGGAATTGAGGGTTCCCAAGAATTCCATGACTGTGAAATGAAATGTTGCTCTCAAAACACTCGGAACAGGTGTTGTTTCAGGTAGCTGGAGCATCTCTGCCTTGTTCTGCAGCACATCATATGCTGGGTTGTTAAGAGTGGAAAAGAAATGTAATTTACTCACACCAAAATTACACATTTGGTGAGTAAAGAAGAGATAAGATAGTAAAAAGTTCTTCAGGATTTTTTTTTCTTCCATTTGGCCTTTTCAATAGTGATAGAAGTGAGACTTGTACAGGAATTTTAACTGAGGTAAAAGCAAGAGGTTATATCAAGAGACAAATAAAAAAAACAGTTGATCTTCAATAACAGAAGCTGACTTGGAGGTACTGTGGATCAAAAGAAAAAAGACAGTAAAATGGATCTTAATTTTTCCCGAGTTTCATTTCAGGGCTTAGTTTACAAAGACCACTTTTGTAATCCCAAGATAGCAGCAAAGTAAGAAATCTGTTCGTAAAGTTAAAAATATATACTAAAATGGCCACACATGCAAATTCTTAAATTAATCTTCAGGGGAAAAGGGTATCATACTCAAATACAAGACATTCTGATGACTGCTAAAATAATTTGAACATTTATTTACAGTTACATAATACATTTTCTGGAGACAAGGCAACAGGATGACAGACTCTTTGGGGAGGCTTAAAAGAAATCCTCAGACACCGTGTGGTGAATAGTATAGCTGGGAACAGATTAGCCTGGGATTCTCTATATCTTGTACTCACAGAAGCTGGCACTCATACTGCTGCTTTCATATTTTTTTTCTTGCTTTTGCCTTCTGCAAAGACACAGGTTTTTGCCATCTCTGTTTCAAGTTTCAATTGGTTGAAGAATAGAGAGTCTCAGACTAGCTCCCAATGAGTTACCCTGCTACTAATATAAACACAGTATTTAATTTTAATGGTTGTCTGATTTTAGAGAATTTTAGGGGAAAGAGCTGACCAATCCTGTGGCATAAAGTTGTTGCACTGTATTGCATTGGTGCTTCTTCAGTAATAGAGTGTAAAATTCCAACGCCCTGTAGAATAATAAAACGGATAAGTTGGTCTGCATGGGGAATAAAAATAATCATATCTGATGCTTAGGAATGCTTCTCCTTTTATACATATATTATGCTTGCCAGCTAATATAAATAAAGAATTTGGCTTGTATCTCTTTCCCAGATGTCCATAGCAGTAGACATCACTGGCTTTCTGTGTAAATGCTGGAGGAATCAGACCAGTTACAGTCTGAAGACTTAACAAGAGAGTAGCATTCAATATCAGGGCCAGAGTTTCAAAAGAGTACAGGTCCTTGGTCAGCACTGCAGTAAATGACTTTTTTCCCCAAAGGATTTGGCACTGGGATACTTGAATTCTTTAGAAAATCTGATATAAGATATATATCTGATATAATAAGAGCTGCTGCATAAGGGACACTTCTGAAAGTCTAGCCATATTTATGTATCAAAACAGGTTAAACTATCTGAAATCAGGTTTATGAAGTGTCTGAGAAGAGGAATGACTCTGAAGCTGAGCAATTCCTAATGTGAGGGATGTAGAGCTGTCAGAGACAGTGCGTATCTATGAGCTAGAACTAATAAAGAAGATGTGAATAATTTATTTAAGGAAAGATTAGTATTGTCCTCTTACAGTTTCAAAAATGTCTGATGTCTTCAACACCAATAAAATCAAGCACTAATTATATATGTATTTATTGTTTGTCACCTTCAGGTGTAAGTTGCATTGCAACATTATGTGACATTCTCACTTGATTGGACTTGCTCTGGAGTCCATGGTCTGGTGAATTCTGAAAACTGATCAATCACATCACCACCTCATGCAGATATGAGTGTTCTGATAATACTTTTCCAGGGCAGTGAATTACTCCACTTGAACATGTTACTTTGTATGTCACTTTTACTCATTTTGAAGTGTGTTTTCTTTAGTTCGTCTCACTTGCAGCAAAATGTCTTGTGCCCTTTCCACCATGAAATTGCTATCTTTCTCTGAACAAGTAAACTTTCAGTAAATGTTTTTCATTGGCATCTTTTTGCCAATGCCAATGTCTGAAATGACTATTCAGACTTCCACCAGTGTTCAGAAAGGTAAATTAGCTGAAACATTCTATACCAGATACTGGGGTTCCCAGTGATGCTTCAGAGAGGAGGGGTTGTTTTGGAGTTAGGGCACTAGAGTGATCCTTGGGAGATCTTTCTGCCTTGAGGCTGTCACAGACTCCCTTTGATTGCTTGCCAGTCCTTCACAGGCCAGATTCTCATTTTTAAAAATGAGATAAGAGTGGTTTTATGCTTTCATCCTTTTTCAGCCATGCCACTTTAGACAGTGATACGACTCCTATAGGGTGGTCATCATAACTGTACCCCAATTTTAGTCAGTGCTTCCAGGCTTTGACTGAGTGATAATGTGTAGGTGATTTTCATGGTGTGTTCTGGTGTGCCTTGCAGAAAAAGAACCTGGTTTTCTCTCAGTGACACTGGACTAGACAGGACACAGCACTGTGTATTGCTTGCAGCTCATTAGAAGTGAATACATCCAACTCAAACAATCATAACTCACCTTAAACTTAATGGCAGTGATTCTGAGTGTCAGTCACCCAAAAAACATCCTGAGGAGCAGAATAGTACCTTGTTTCCTTAAACCAGAAAATTTCAGTGCATGAATTTGCTTCAGAGCCCCTTAAAGCTCATTGATTAGCTGAGAGTATACTTGGAAGGTTGCAAGTCTTCAGGTCAAGCTTACATTTGAACTCAAAATTTTGCATGTTTCAATTTATGTTCTTTTAATGTGTGTTTATGCTCTTTTTATGCTTTTTTAAAATTGAAAATAAAAGTAATTAAAAAAAGGTGGCTATCATTTCTTCATGTCCTCAAAACAAGACTGATAGGACCTTTTCACAACTTTTCCATCACAAGGAAATGAAACTCTAAAATGCTTATAGAAAGTTTTTCATATTAAAAAGTCATTAAAGGATATTAAAGATACCTGTAATCTAACCAAACAGCATGAATAGGTCTTTGCAGAGTATATTATTTCATTATTGAGTGTACAGTTGGGTGCCATATTTATCAGTGAATGTGTGATGGTGGCCTGATCACATAACAAAAGACTTCCTAAATCACAGAGACACAGGAGATTATGTTAGATGTGTGATCTTGAATAAAATTTCTTAATTGTTTTCTGTGCAAACAAATGATCTACCTAAAAAAAAAAATCCCACAAACCAAACAAATGCCAAAACCTGTTCTTCATTACTAATTCCAACTGAAAGGAAATACTTTTGAGTAAGGCTAGGCAAGATTTGGTTTCCTTTTATTTTTTACTTCTAGTAAAGATGCTTACACATGACAGCCAAATTAGTTATTTCATATAACATGACCATCCAAACTGTAGCAAAAGTTCATTACTTTTTCAGACTTTTCAAAGCCACTGAGCTGAGAACAGGCACACTAGAATTCATCTTTGAAAGTAAGTGCTTCAGGAGAGCATAAGCCACTGAAAATTGAAGGCTTAGGGGGAAAGCTTCAGCACAACCACTCATACCTAGGTAATGATACACTGTGTGATGATCCATAAAACTCTGCAGGTGAGAGGTGTATAGCATGAAATACACCAGGTTCATGCCAGTTCTTCCATTGAATGTAGGGTAGCTACGCCCAGGACTAAAGACTGCTGTTGAGAAAAGTCCCTCAGGATATTTGCCTCTACTGAAAAAGGAATCCACACAATATTGATAAAGGGAGCCACTTGTTCAAAAGGGAGAGGACAGCTATGTGGTAATGGTAGAAACCCTTCCTTCTCTTGGGTTGGATCCCTGAAGGTGGATAGCCAAAATGCATTTGCTTTCTTTTCTTAGAAAGATGTCTCACTCAAGCATCACCAAAGTTATCCTGGATAATTTTTAAGAGGTAGGAAATATAAACCATACGCTAACATCTGAAGATGGCTTTCTGTGTGTATCCCCAAGCAGTGATAGGGTGTCTTTCCCCTTATATATGTTAACCTTACAGCTAATAAACTTTATATAACAGTGCAGATAGCAGTCATGTCAAGAACAGCTCTTCTGGGAAGCAGAGAGTGGTTCTGAGTTTCCCCACGTCCTCAGAGGATAGTCAGTCCAGTGTTATTTGCACAGAAAGGTCTCTGAAGCTGGAAGAATCATAAGACAGATTATTCTTCACATCTCTCTCAATTTTAAAAGTAGTTTAAAATTGCTGGCATCTATGAAAATGGTGGTGTATATATCAATACCTATGTACATTTGGAACTTGCAAAATTGTCTTTCTAAAATGATGGGAAATGAACATCCTGTGAATGTTGATCATACTTCTTTCAAATACAGAAATCATTCTGATCTTTCTGCTGTGCCAGAGGTATTGTTGCACATACAAAGTTTAAAGTCAAGACTGGTTTTGTGTTGCTGGGCTCAAAAATCCTCTGATAAAAAATCCTAAGGGCAAAAATTATACAGTATTTCACTCAAGTTTAATTACTTCTATGCATGAAAAATTTCAAGTAGAATATAATTTGAGGGGAAAAAGCGCCAAACTATGAACAAAACCTGTCAAACTGTAGATGATGGAAAGTACATGTCTAGGACCAAAATTTCTGTGGTTTAATTAGAGATTGCAGAAGCCAGAATCTGTTCCTTGGAACTGAGATGTGAAGTCTCTTTCATATTCTGCTGTCTAGACAATTACAGGAGAAGGTAACATGTTTCCAAAAATAAGCAGGCATTTTATGAAGATGACTGTTTACAGAGATGTTGGCATTACAGCTAATACTCCAGCCATGCATGGAGATTGGTGTCCTGCTGGCATTTTTAGTTCCTGCTCCCATTTCAGGACGTTCTTGTTCCCATGTGGACCTGTGGTGTGCAGGTTGCCAGTGTTCCCATCTTACTTCATCAGTCATAATGGCAGACTTGAACTTTGCAGCCAAGAGCTGTTTCTCTGTCCGTGTGTGCCAAAGGACTCACTCAGTAGGGTAAGAAGGCCTTCCAGCCACTTACCTCTGCAGAGCCATAGGGTCACAGGATGGAAGAAGAAACCTGCAGAACGTAAGCAATTCTTTCAGGGACTTCTGTACAAAGAACAAGACAGCACCTAAAATGGGTTTAAAGGGGAAAAAAGTGAGCAGTTTGGACCAGCTGATGCCCAGTAAAGGGCGTGGTTAGCATGAAGTAGCTCTGGGAGAGGTTTGGAACAAAGGGTTGGACTCTCCAGGCTGCAGGAGACAGTGTGCCAGTGGAGCAGGGAATGCTTTGAGAGGATTAGGGAGCATTAGATACTAGCTGTGTGGACATCATAGCTGTGCCTGGGTCATATGCTATTTCTTTCCCCTATGTATTTGTTCTTTATGCTATGATATATTTCCATGTCTCATTGTCTCCTGCACCAAGAAGGTTTTGTCCTTCCCTGTTTGTCTCTTAGCTCTCACATCCTGCTGCTTGTTACTGGTTCTTTGAATGCACAGGCCATGTCCCACACTAAATCAGTGCAGGGATTCAGTTTTAAAAACCACAGTTATTTCAGTCGCTTAGTAGAGACAAAGAATTTCCTCTGGTTTTACTGATAGTGGGGGTGAATGGAGAGACTTGCTGACTGCAGAAGGTATTGAAATTATACTATTTCTTATAGAGGAGCTGTGTTGGGGAAGAATTTCCTGCTTCTTGCGAAGATGCAAGATTTTCTTTGGAAGTAAAATGCTTGTGAGAATCATACAAATGTTTATAAATATGGGGGAGTAATGAAGATGGAGCTAGGCTTTTCTCAGTGGTGCACTGTGACAGGACTGGAGGCAATGGACACAAAGGGAAAGCAGGAAATTACCTTTGACATGGGCAAAGACTTTTTTACTGTGAGAGTGACAGAGAATTTATCCTGAGAGGTTGTGGAGTGTCTATCCTTGGAGATATTCAAACCTCTTTATGCAAAGTCTTGGGCAACCTGGTGCAGCTGAGTCTACTCTGAGCAGGAGTTTGGATTAGGTGATCTCCAAATGTGCCTTCCAGCCTCACTCTCTCTGTGATTTTGCTGAGTGTCACAAGGATCTCCTGAAAAGTCTGTTTCAGCTCTCAGGTTTAGCTTCCTTTGAGCTCTCCACCCTGTCGTGGATTGAAAACACCAACTGGACCAACTACTCTGCTTTCTACAGAGAAATGAATGTTTTCTGGCGTTGTGATCAGTATAAAGTGTTGGGTGGGAGGTGCTACACACTTTGTGTTGTGTAGCTCTATGAGGACTGTGCCAGAACCTCAGGAATAACCAACCTGCATACTGATTTTTGTGATAGTTTCTGGGGTGGGACCAGATTGATTGTGTCCATGAATAATGAGCTTCAAAACAATCATTCAGGACTTGGAAGGATTGTGGGAACCCAAATGCTGCATGTCATGTTCTTCCCCTGCACATTTGTTCCCTGTCACATGGTCGGCTTTGTCCTCTTTACACTTTAATCTTTCTGCATGTGTGTATGTAATGCATGTGTGACTGTCTGTAATTTTTTTCTATCTGACCACTTTTCAGGAAGCTCCCCTTTTATTTTATTGTATCAAGTAAGATGTTTCTTCAAGAGCTGTTTTGTTCTGGGTTTCATCAAGAAAGAAATGTGTGGTGGATAAAGTAAACTGATTAAGGTACCTCAAGGAGAACACTTTTCAACTATCATGAATGGTTTTGCCATGTGTTCCATTCAGATAGCAAACACTTGAAAAATAAGTGATATTAATTGATGGGAAAATAAATTTTCAAGTTATTTATTTGTCATTTTTACAATTTCATTGGCCTTTTTACTTTTTGGAGAGCTGTGGTTTGTGAAGCTCCTCCAGCATTTGTGATTCCTAACACCTCAGATGCATAACCCATGGGACAAAAGAGGTTGGAGGAGATGCTGGTATATGCTACTGGTATGCTGGTTCCTAAGCAGCCAACCCCACTGATTCCTAAAATCTGTTATACACACAGGTGACGTACTGTTGCTTGATTTCAGCTGCCTTCTGGCACTTAAGTTAAATCTCTTAGACATGTTTTTTCGAAGTTAGTTAAAAACTGCTGAAGCATCTGATGAGAGGGCAGGCCATGGCAGGGCAGGCAGTGTGCTGGCAGCAGGCAGGGCTAGCTGCAGCCTGCCAGTCACTGGGCACATCCACAGGGACAAGGCAGGTTGGAGCCCAAACAGGAAATCCCAAGCCAGGAAAAATGTTGAGCTTTGCATTCAAGCAGCTTGTAGGCTGGAGAAGGGAGAAGTGAGCCTCAGTGCCATCCCCTCCCTTCTCCAAGAATAGGAGCCTGGTTACCAATTTCCTCTGCCAGGCCACGGTGCTGCAGAGATATCAGGAACTAGGACAGCCATGCCCCAGCGCTGGGGCTTCAATGGGCAAAGCACAAGCCTGGTTTTAGAGGAGTGAGCATTAGATTTTCACTCAGAGTTCCAGAAATGCACTGCAAGTGGAGTGTCTTGGTGGGGGTTTTTACAGGTACCTATACCCCATTTTCTCTCTGGAAGTGGAAAATGCTTCCATTAGGTGAAATATTTCACCAAGTTATCCAGGTGCAGGTACAAGGTATGCACGTGTGCACCTGTGTGAATCAAACTGGCCTCTGAACAGTAATTATTAAAAACATAAGCCTGTAAAAATTGCCTAGAGATTGCCTGATGTGCTCATTTTGTCTAGGGCAAGACAGATACCAACTAGACCTTTGGTCAGACATATGTACCCTACTTTTTATAACCTTCAGCACCAGGAATTCTCCATAAGCAAGTCCAGGGCATAACCATCCATAGCTAGAAATTTTTACATATAGCTCTCCAAAAAGTTTCTTTTTTTTAAAAAAAGTAGTTACTGCTTTTCCTTTTCAATCGTGGAAGTCACTGTTGCACTGTGCAGAGCTCCCCTCTTCTCTCCTTCCCTTTGCTGCAGCTGGAGCCTTCCGGGGAGCAGAGCCTTGCTCCAGGAAGGAGTGTAAGGAGAGAACTTCCCCTGCTGCCTTTCTGCTCAGTGATCTGCAGGGCCAAGGCACAGCAGGAAAAGCCACGACAAAGTCGCCAGTGACATTGTGCCTGTTCGTTCTTAATGGGATTCACGACGTTGCACTGTAGCTTAAGTTCTGAGCTTTGTCTCCTTCATTCCCCTTTGCTGGGCTATAAAAATCTCAGTGAGTGTCACCTTAGATGTCCCTGGGGCAGATAACAGATGCTATATAAGCATCAGCAAAACATCACATGAGTCTAAGCCTGTTACTTATTAGAATGTTGAGAGATTTTTTTTCATTGTGGTTTTCTTTTGCAGTATTTTTAAAGGACTGATGAAGGTCAGGTTAGTGTTTCCACAGATTTGTGTACTGTGGTTTGAATAAAAAACCCATGGTACCTCTCCTGGGCCATGTTACCTGCCATCCCTGCTGCAGGACCTGATGCAGTGGTAGGTGAGTCATTCAGAGAAATGACTGTCCAGGTTTTTGGTGTGTGGATGTTGCTGCTCCGGGTGCAGAACCAGGACAGGCTCGCTGAGATTTTCCAGTTTCAAGTCCTTGTCCTTTGTAGTTGTTGTGGCTGAGAAATTCCTTCTCTCTTACGTACTTCTGCTGGGCAGTGGGAGCTGGAAGAGGCTTCAAAGAAATTTAAAGATGGCATATTTTTTTCATTTAGAATTTCCTGACCTTTTCAGTTTGTCATGTTGTCTTCCTTCCACTGTGGTGTTTGCATAACTTTCGGTCTGTAAAATAAGGGTCTGTGAAAAAAAGGACCTTTCACTGTTTATTGTTTAACAAATAAGAATTTTACCAATATTTCAGTGAGAGAGTGGATGGACTGTTCTACACTTTGTTTCACCTTTTGGAGTGGGTAAACATTTTTCCCTCAAAAACAGCTATTACAATGATAAGATGCTATTTTAATAAAATTCGCAATGTGGTTTTCTTGTGAATTGGTGAACATAAATAATGTTTCAGACAGAAGAAATTTAGAGGTATTTCTGGAAAGTGGGGGTTTTTTTGTTGTTTGTTTGTTTGGGTTTTTTGTTTTGTTTTTCAGAAAACTTCAATTTAGAATTAGTTTGAATTGGGATTTTTTGAGCTTTTTTATTCCTGTTTTCTTACATTGTGACATGGTAGTAGTGATAAGCCAGCATCTCATCAACAAGTTTCATTTGTTTTGTGGGACACAAATGGGAGACACATTGACCTGGAAAATAAGGAGGCCTTCACTCAGTACCTCTTAGCTATTACCCACAGAGATTTAGAAGTAAAATAGTGAAATGGGCTTATGCTCTGTTGTTAAGAGTAGTAGAGAAAATGTGGTATAAAGATTGTGATTTTCCAAACTACAAACTCAGGATCTACAAATACCTGTGACTACCTGCATGCCTTGATACAGCAACAACATCTAAAAAGAAAAGATCAAATTCGAAATATAATTAAAATTCTAAAAGAAAAATTTCTAACACAAATCCTTTCAGATATTCCATTCATCCTTATTTAAGATTAAAGCTGTTTTCAATCACTATCATTTTAATCTAATTTAAAATTTGAATCAGTTTTGAAATTTGCTCTAAAATAGTAGTACTAGTAGTATATATTAGTAGGGATGAGCTTTATTCAATTCATCCAAAGTGATGAATGTGAAACTTCAAATGTGAAGCTTATGAACATTAGAAATGTATTTGGTTTGAAGCTGAGTTGTTTTTTTTTTCTCATAACTGTTCATCACTGTAGTAAGATTTTGGTGTCAATCCACGACTAGAAGGAAGGAAGGAAGAGCTGTGCCTGCATAAGCAGTTTTTTTGCAGTAGCTGAAGGAAAGGATCTGGCTGAAGTGCTGCTCCTGAGCCCTGCACAAGGCCAGCATGGTTAGCCTGGGAGCAGAAGGAGGATTCATTGGAAGTGTTTCTACCGTGCACTCAGGGTAACTGCACAAAATCACAAGGGCAGACGTGGAAGTGGCATTTCTGCTGGTAGATTCAGTGATGGCAAGGAGCATCCAGAGGCACTGCTACACAGAATCATAGAATGGTAGAATGTTAAGGGGTTGAAGGGACCTTAAAGACCATCTAATCCCAATCCCCTTGCCATAGGGACACTCCCACTAGACTGGGTTGCTCAAGGCCTTATCTGACCTGGCCCTAAATATTGCAAAGGTTGGGACATCCACAACCTCTCTGGGAAACCTGTGACAGTGCCTTACCATCCTCACAGCAAAGAATTTAATCTCTTCATTGCAGTAAAGGATAGCACTGTTGATTGGCCCAGGCTGGGGACCATTCCCAGGCAGCACACATTTCGACTGTGGCCACCCTGATGGTGTTCAATATATGGGCAGAGGCTGTTGTATGTAGCAGTGAGGGCCACAATGGAAGTGACACTTGTATTGATGGCATAAGCATTTTCACCATTTTTAGTCTGAGTTGCTTTTGTGAAGCAAATAATTAAATAATGGTCATTATTTTGAAATGGCAAAATTTGCTCCATCACAAGGAGAGTGCTTATGTATTCTTCAGCTTACTTGGAGAGCTTGTTTGGTGACTTCTTTACTGGTTTGGTGATTTTTGCCTATTTTTGGAAGTTAAGAGCCAAAGACGTGTAAAAATGGGAAGGAAAGTAGCTGTAAGCAGAAAAGTAAACACAACACTGTCAGCTCTACATTGTTTATCTATGGCTAAATCCTCATTAAGTTCTTGTGTTTGATATACTTTCACAATGTATAGCTATAGTATGTGTGAGAGTGCTCCCCCTTGACAGAGGTTTCACGCTGAGTTTTGAGAAGAGGTATTTCTGACCCCAATTGTAGGAGAAACTACAAATACCCCAAGAATTTTACCCTTGAAAACTCTTTATTATTTTTAACAGTCTAAACATGACATTTGACATACAGGCGAAAATGTTTAGACGAGCTTCAATATCTGTTTTTAGTGTGCCTCATACGTGATGCTCTGTAAAATCATGCAAAAGACATTAATTAATTAATTAATCTCAAAATGGCTTGTCAGTAGAGCAGTGACGTGTGCTGCAGCAGTTGTGATCAGCTGACAGCTTTGATATGGTTGTTCAAAAGCCATGACACCTCCTGCAGCTCAGTGCCATAAACAATGCTTGTGTCAGACCCTGCCGTCACTTTGCCATGGCTGCGAAGGAAAAGTTCAGTCCAGAAATGGGCATTTTTTACTTTCTGTCGGGTTGTGTGAAATTCTGACAACCTGAAGTGACTCTAAATTCCCAGATGCACATCACTGAGCTGTCAGGCCAGGAGTGGTGACAGCAGAGGACTGTGGGACTGCCATGCTGCATGAGATACTCCTCTCTGCCTTGCCCTCTAGCCTCCCTAGGAAATTACACTGTGGTCACAGCTGCCACTGGCTTTCTTTTTCCTCTTGGCTCCTGCTCTGGGCATGAAACAGCAGGTCCCCAGCAGTGTGAGTGCCATGTGCCTGCCTGTTGCGTGGCTTTGTCACAGAGAGGGCAGGATGCAGAGGTGTGGTGAGCACTGGCCATCACCTGAGGCTGCTTGCAAAGGCAGTGCTAGGGCTGGTGGTGCTTACACCCGGTTCCTAATCATGTATCCAGCCATATCCCTGTTGCATTAGGAAAATTCCCTAACTTCTAGGGAGAACTAAAAAGAGAGGATAAAAATATAGGTCTCTCTGGATCCTTGCTCTTGTTTTCCCTCGCATAGTCTAGGGCTTTGTATTTACTCCACAGTGACAATTTATAGGGCAGTGTGTAACTGAGGCCACTGTTTGGCTCTCTGTGTCTCTTTCATCATCTGCCACCTGGAGATAGTAGTGTTTTCTAGGGCTGAGTGAATAATTCATTATTGTGGCTCCTTATTAAACAGATGTTGTCTCTCTGTTTGCAGATAGTCTGCAAATGGATTGCATTTAGTTCAAATTTATTTGTTGTTCCAAATTATTCACCAAATACTTTCAGTAAATAATGTTATTGGCCTATAGTGCATTCAGAATATGAATTTAAAACCTGCCTTACATGACTGCTTGTTATTGCTGGTTAAAATTTGTTATTTCGGCAACTATGCCTTCCAGTAAACTTGTCTCATAGAGCTTCCCCAGAAATTAACACAAGGATCCTATGAATATGTAAAGAGTGAATGTTTAAGGGTATTCTTTGTTCCTTATTACTAATTCAGCTGAAATGCTTATCTGCCTCACTGGGTGTTGTAAAGATTGGAAAGCTGTTTTCTGAATGTGAAGTGCTTAAGTAGACACTGATACACCAGCCCTGGCTGCTTGTCCCTGTCACTCCTTTAGGCAGCAGGTGGTGCATAGCTCCAGCTACTCCTTCCACTACCCCTGAGTGCAGGGCAGAAGGTGAGCACAGCAGGTGGCACAT
Source organism: Sturnus vulgaris (assembly GCF_052056855.1). Classification (NCBI taxonomy): domain Eukaryota; kingdom Metazoa; phylum Chordata; class Aves; order Passeriformes; family Sturnidae; genus Sturnus; species Sturnus vulgaris. The sequence goes on along the minus strand of NC_142283.1, from coordinate 69,719,229 downwards.
GCTATGGTTGGAACCCCTGGTCCAAGCAGGAATCCATAGGACTAAGTCCATGCTAACGAAGAAAATGGGTGATGGCCCAGGGAATGTGGCATGGCTTGGCTCTCTTCCACAGAGTTGGACTTTCCTTCCCCGAAGATGTCCACACTCACTTAAGAAATGTGATGTGTGAGCTGTGTTGTCTTCCAGACCATTCCTGGGAGACATTCCCAGTCGTCTGAATCTGTGCCATGGACTGAACAAGCAGTGTGAATGTGTGAATGTCCCTGTCTTTGGGTCCTTGATAGTATCCAGCATTTCAGGAACACATTTAAAAGCCTACGAGTTGCTCAATGCAATTGCTTGAAGCACTCGGTGCTCCTAAGCTAAGTAACAGCTTGCCCGCTGAGAAGAGGAGATGTCCCCCTTTGCTCCCCCTCTCCTGGTGTACCACTGCTAGCTTGGAAGTCAGCAGTAGAGAGGGAAAAGGAGCAGCCAAGTCAAATCTGGGTAGTGGTCTATGTTTGATACTTTGGAATGAGGGCAGCACAGGCCTATTCTTCAAAAACATACCTGCCAGGCGTCTAAAGGAGAGGGGCTTTGTCCTATGGGTCCTTATACAGTGCCATTTTGTTTCTAGCAGATAGGCTGGGGCCTCCTCTGGACATTCTGCTGGATTCACTGAACTGCTCAGCATTCAGCGTGCAATGGAAGATGCCAAAGCAGCACGCGAGCACCATCACGGGGTACACGGTGAGTGATGCTCTGTGCTGCTGCCTGGCCTCGGGCTGCACACTCTGAAAACACTGGGACAGCCCCTTCTCCTAACAAACAGTGCCCAGAAAGTGGCCAGGGGACAGTGGGCTTGAGTGGATTGAGCTGTAACCTTAAAAAACAAGCAGTTCATGTTTTAGAAACAAGCTATGATGGGAATTTGGGTTGGATGCCAAAGGCCTGCAGTGGATATAGATTGTTGTGGTTTTCCTGCAAGGCTCTCAGTGCTCTCTGCAGCTGATAAAACAGTAAAGTAGAACAGACAAGGTCGATATTACACTGTGCAAGTGAGGGCCATGCAGATCCTTTGACTTGTACTTCCAGCCTGAGGATTACTTTAACAGGAATATGTTTTCAAACTAAGCCTCTAAAACTTCCTAGACTGGCAGTAGGTACAAGGGAAGGAGTGTTTCATAGGGTCTTTTCCTGGATAGGTATTGCATAGAATCCCTGGGAACCCATCTACAGCCAATCAATAACAAAAGGGCTTTTGTTTTATTCCCCCCTATCTCAGAAGTCACTTTCTCCTAAAAGAGCTGAAATATTTTCCTGTTGTACTCATCAATTTTATAGGGAAGTCTCCCCATCAAGCCTCTGCCATTTTACCTTCTGCCTATAGGGAAAAACAAAAGGGCTATGCTAAACTGGTTAATGTATTTTAGTTTGCAAGAAGAAAAACAATGAGCACTAACATGCCACTCATTCATTTTTGTTAGGTATTGTTTTAACAGGTATTCCATGGCAATGTAACAGTCCCAAAATGGAAGTTAATCCGTGTGAAATTAGCACCAAAGATGCGAGATGTTGACTAAAATATGTTGCTTCCCCTTCAACAACAATAAAAAACCCTGAATAGCAGCTTTTCTTATTAGCATTTTCTGTGCATGGATTTGAAATTTCCAGGAAAAAAATACCCAAAATTAAATTTTATGTTGAAAGGTGGGAAGCTGAATACTACGAGTACCTTCTTATTAATGTACCCTAAAAGAATTAGAAAAATCCCTGCAACAGGTATTTCTGGTACACATGCTCCTTTATCCCACAGTCTTGTAAATGACACCAGTGCAGCCCAGTTGCAGAGCTCATTTTATTGTTATGAAAGTGCTGTGGACTAGAATATAATAGTCTAAAGTTCCAAAAGCACTTGCTGTGGCCAGGACCTGCCTCAGGTGGGCTCTGTGTACAGCTGGGTCCACCCTTCCCTGTGAAAACAGAGGTGCAGGGAGTAAGTGGCTTAAGTCGTAAACAGTTTCCACTCTTCATGCATGCAGATCAAGCATCTGAGCTCCACTTCTTTTTCTAAGCCTTGAGCTGACGTGTGGCATGATAATAAAACCAATGACAAGCTGCATCAATAGTGCTGTACCCAAAATGTCCTCACTGCAGTATCTTGACCCTCTGGCATCTCTGGGTCTCTGTGCACAGGAGAGCAGATTGTCTGTCTCATTAGAGTCCAGTACATGGCAACAGACATGGAAAGACATTTTATGATAGAGCAGTTTTTATAATGTCATAATCATGTAATGTCAACATCTTCCTTACATGAAGTAAGGTGTCTGTGCTGCGCAGACTAGTCCCACAGCTCTTCAGCTGTCCCTGTTAACCACAAAATTATGCACAATTGAAATTGTCAGCTCAGGCCTGCACTACAAACACTACAACTGTGTTTCACATTAGGCAAGTGTCTACACTGTGTGATGGGGTCCTTTGGTCATACTGACAACTTCTAGCAAAAATGTAAGGAATATTAAAGGACTTTGGCTTTTCCTGCATTTGAAAAGGCAGGATACCATGCTCTCAAATTCTGTCCTCAGTGTGAGAATGATGCACTCATTCTTAAGTTATTCTGAAACACTGAGTTACTGCTTTAACTGGTTTGACTGTATCTTCTTCCCAAGGTCTTTTACTCGGAAGTTGAAGGTGACAAAGCAGTTAAACAGCTCTCACATGATGTTCCTCTGAGTTTGGATATGATTAGCATGGTGAGTATTTCTTTTCATCAACAATCAGAGCACTGGAGCAGAACATGCAAGTGGAAACTTGCAACTGTCTCCTTGCTGTAGTTTTGTGAAATATGATGAGGATCCAAACCCCGAATCCGGTCTGGATATTGAGCAAAAGGAAATCACAATGTTTTAGTGTTTGCATGATGTGCTTTTTCTCCTTCTTATCTGACTATTTTATCATGTAAAACTATTGGGACTTGCTCTCAGCCTCCTGGTACTGTCTTCACACATGGAAGGGTCTACAGGGTCTATGAGCCTACAGTTAGAGAGAGCTGCACTATCACAATGTGTGTATTGCAGTCTGACGTTTACACACAGAGTGTTTTTGCTTCTGTGTGAGACTGTGGCCTCCTGAAATACGGTTGCTTTAGTTGCAGTTCTGCAAGTTCATATTCTAGAAGATTCTCCCGGCTGCTGGTGTTTATTTGTTCCTTTTTCTCCTTGCTCTTCATTTGTTTTAAAGTTATGCTTTTTCTATCTCCTTTGTGTTCTTGCTTTAGGTTTTTTTTTTTCATTTATCCCTTCTCTTTCCTTCTCTTTTTCTGCCCCATTTCCTCACTAGAAGTGTGAGTGAGGAGGATGCTCAGATTTCCTGCAGGTTCCCATCACTCTGGTTGTCAGTTCTGACTTCTGCAGGATTCTGGGATCACAGTGAATAAAACAATATTGCTGTCATGATGTATAATTTCTTTATTCATGCATTATTTTCTCCCATTTTGTCTTTATCTCTGTATTCCTCTCTCACCTTTTTTGTTTCCTAAAAACTATTCTTGCTAGTAGTGCCAAGAAAAATCAAACAGCACTGTTGTTTTCGGGTTTTTTCATCTTAATCCTAACAGCAGTACTTCATAATCTGTGGGAGAGGAGAGTCTGTATCCCAGTACTCATGCAGATGATTAACAGCCACACAGACTGCTATATTCTGCTGCACTGGTCTTGTTTTAATTCCCTGACCCATTATTTATGTGTTTTTGCATCACTTTTTATTATGTTAGTTCTTAACAAGTCCTATTTGCTTTTTCCCAGGGTCAACCTGAAGGACAAGCAATTTTTGTGAGTATTGCTTCTCATGAAACTTGGTCACAGATGTGATTTTTTTAAAAATTGCATGTTTCTGACTTGGTCTCTCCACAGGCTCACACAAAACAGTTGATCTCAAATGTTGTTTCTATGTAGCACTCTACATGATCTTTTGTGGTCAAAATGTAGCAGACAGTAGCCTCATAAAGCTCAAAATCCATAGGTGGACACATACAGGCAAAGTAGCTCCCTTTTTAGAGATTCATAAACCTTTTTCTCAGTCATCAGAGGTACTTATAGATGCCTTGTTTTGATGGAGTAAATTTATGTAAGAAATGAGATATATCCAGGCAGTGAGGATTTAGAGATGATGGGGACAGTCAAATAGTCGGAGAGACAGTAAAGGGAAGAACAAAGTCTGGCAGTTGGAGAGGAGATGAAGAGGGAAAAACCTGAGCCAGTCCAGAGAGAGCCAAGAAGGAGGAGGAGCACAGGAAGAGGCCAGCCTTGCAACACCCAGGAGGAAGGAGTGGGAGACTAGCTACTAGTATAAAACAAGTTTGAAAGAAATACCAACTCTCTTAATGGCTTTGCAGCTGGTGAATTAATCAGATTGATTATTTCCAGTCCTGCATTCAGTCCAGTCTGCTTCCTGTGAGCAGTAAACAGGTTGGTTTTATTGTAAGCAGGAAGCAGCAAGAGGTGCGTGCTCGGGTTTGGATTGGAGAAGGACAGCAATTTCAGTGTTTAACTGAAATCCCTAGCATCAACAGCCTCTTGCAGACTTTTGCTTTCTGAGATGTATTTTAGGAATAGAGAAATCTCACCCAGTTGGTGGAGCTCAAAGAGCTTTTGTGGTCTGAAATAAGGAAGGTTTGGTTGGACTGCAGGAGGCTGAGTCCTCAGGATGCACTTGAACCAGGACTATCTGGTTCAATCCTAGCTGAGTGGAGTCTGGATTATGGCATTTCAGAGTTGACACTTCCATACTGGGCACTTTTTTTCTGCTTGATAAAAATAACACTTCTGAAGGGTACTTGTGGAGAAGTATGAATGGCTGGGATTAATCAGCTCCCAGCTGTCATTAATCCTCCAGGAAGTGGTGTTCTCGACGAAATGCTTTCTGTTGTATTCATACCAAACTCAACAGAAATCTGCAATAGTTTTGTGGTTAAGTCTGTTAATGTTTCCATCACTAAGCCTGCTCTCCTGGTGCTGGGTATGACCCTGCTGCTTTCTTGGAGGCTTCTCTGGGCCACGTGGGATTGCAGTAGCAAGAGCTGATTTGCACTGCCTGTTTCTGTGCATGCATATGTTCATGTGTCTGTGTGTCAGCACAGTGGATAATGTATTCTTGTGTATTATATCATCATAAAGGAGAGAATATGTAAGTACAGCAGCCAGGAGAAGTGCAGATGCAGTACCATTTAGTATAGGTGGTTGCTCTAACTGGGCATAATATTCCGGAACTCCAGCACATGTAGTTTAAAAAAAGCAAGAAAAATCAATAAAAATTAGTAGGCTTTAAAGGTAGGAGGTCTTGGGTTGGGCACAGAGCCCTGGAGAGCCACACTGTTCCCTGTCAAATCACCAAACATACCAATACAAAATGGGGAGTGACCAGCTGAGACCAGTAGTTCAGGGAAGGAATTGTCAGGGGAGAAAGCATCATTAAAACCAGCTCAGTTCCTGCAGCTGTGCTGTAATCCAGAGTCTGACGGTTTTTTTGGATTAAAGCAAAACAGAAAACAGACATTCTTCTGCAAAACAATTTGTAATCCTGGTTTCTGTGAGGCATCTTACTGAGCCTCACAGTTTCAATACACTTGTAGAGAAAACAAGCTGTGTTTCAGGGCAGGGAGGGATATATGGGGTAATCTAAGTGAAATTGGCTCCCCTACCACAGAGAAGGCACCACATTGCCTCACCCCATTTAACAATGTGAGATTGTAATGAGAATACCAAATGTAATTTTTTCAGGATTTTAGCAAAAAAGTTGTGCAAGACAAGAAAGTGAGGTTGGTGACTATTGAAGCATCATCAGCAATTGAGTGTTGAGTTTGGGGCATCAGACTTCAAAATATAGAGCTAATCTAAGTGGAGGGGGACTGCAAAAATGATGGGGATAGCTCTTCCACATACTACCTAAATTTGTTATCTGTAAGGCCACTCTGTCTCTTCTGAGAGGGATACAACTTGGGTTTAAGACCTGTCTTCTAAATACAAGCAAAGAAAGAAATTAAATATGTACTCCCAGGCTGCTGGACAGTGGGGCACAAGGAAATGTGTTTGTATTCCAGGGTCTGATTTGAAAGTGTTCCTGGTGTGAGATGGGTATTCTCTGCCATTGCCACAGGTCAGGGTAGCATGATGGTGTCCTGAATTTGTGCTTATTCATTGATGTCCTGATCCTTGAAGATTAGATGTTTGGTTTCAGAGATACCCACTGTGTGTTCCAGTGCTGTTTTCATGAAGAGAGCACTGCCAGAAGGAGACAAGTAGCCACGTGTGTAAGGCATGAGTGAGCGCATTTTGCTGAGGTTTTGAGAGCAAACATGTTGAACTTGTTGAATACCTTAGTAGATATTAGGGCTTTAATCTTGATTGGCCAGGCGCTCAATGAGGTTCCCTCTGTTTGGTTTATTGTAGACTTGAGTCTGGAGGTAATAATACAAGGCACATACATGAATATCCAACTCTCTCCAAGGGCCAAGTTCCCGAATAGTGTGAAAACAGAGAAAGCAGATAATGAAGTATTTTTCCTCATAAGCATGAGTGTAATAAAGAGGAATACTGGAAAAAATGCACATAGTTTAAGGGCAGACAGACAGTATGTATGGCACGGAGGATAGAAAGGCAGGAACAAGGGCATCAGTTCTATCACCAGGAGGAGGTACAGGGTTTTCAGCAACTGGGTTCTCAGATCACATTGTAAAAGACCTCAGTCCCTTCAGCTAAGAGACTGAAAGACCCAGATTAATCTTTCAGAGTGAGTGTTCTTGCAGCTTCTCTCTGGACAGTTAATATTCCAGCATTGTTATAATCTCAGATTCATCTCAGACTTGTCCAGATCATTTGAGCAGATCAAGGGTGAATGATGGAAAAACAAGATAGTGGTCAGGTGGTCCATGTTAATAGGAAATCAGTGTTGGAGCTCCAAAACCATGTCCAGAGAAATGACGGATGGCAGGGTGTTGCTGAACAATGTTAGAGGAATAATGTAAGTTCCCCAAAGAGTAGAGAGGAAGTGTTTTTTTCCAAAAGACCATCAAAAGGAAGTTTAGCAGTTAATAAAACTTTGGGATTGTTTACTATTTTAATGCAACTGGAAGTGCAGATTTAAAGTATGTTCCAAGATGAAGAAAAAGGAGAACTATGCATTTTCAAATGCACTGTGACTAATGTGTTTAATATCAGAGAATGAAAACCAGAAGAATAATAGCTGTAAAACAGGTTTTTTTGTAAGTGGTTATTTTTCACACCAGAAAAGTCTGTGGTATAGAATCTGATGTTTCTGTTTCCTTGTATATGCTGTCAAAATTCGTAAATCTGGGATTAACACAGACATTCCAGGTAGGCTGCAGGTAAAGAACACTCAATTTATTTACGCAAGTACACATTCTCCATAAAAGATCAGATCTGAATGTCTGAGGCTGATACATGCTATGTGAAGCAGCCAGTGATGAATTGTAATGTTTTGGTGATGTTTTCTATTTTGTGGGGGATTTGAACAGGCTCCTCTGAAGAGTATTCGTCAGCCCAAGCTCTTCACACGGAGCTGAGCATTGCCTCCTTGACGGTAGTTGTCTGTGGGTTAATCTTTCTGTGTTTATGGCAGAAGGACAAATAAGGGAAATGCTCGCTTCAGGTCAAGGCTGTTAACTGAGCTCATAAAATTGTGAGATGATGGGATAGGGCTCTGCTCTGTGAGAAATTAAGGATCATCAGTTCACACTGCATCAAATTGCTTCACTCCCAGGAGGTTTTATGGCCTCTGAATTTAAAAGAGAAATAAAAACAAACAAGGAAATAAAAGGGGAAAATACGCCAGACTGATACCAAATTCTAGCAGTTGGCTCAAGGGAGGGAATAGTATGTGACTTTGACTTCACCAGCGAAAAAGCTGGATATCAAATGCAAATGATCTGCAACCTTATGATTTATGCTGAGAAATGGGTCCAGGTCAGCCTTGTAGATTCCCCTGGGACGAAGCTGCAGCTTGAGAGGAAGCATGATTCTATTTGTGTTTGTTGTTTCTGAGCTGTACTGGGCTGGGGATAATCTTCCTAGGAGAGTACAGAGAAAACACCATGTGAGATCCCTGAGTCCCAGCTCACAGCACCATCCCCAGTCACACAGAATTGCTGTCACAACGTGCTTGTGTGCTCTTGCCTTGGCAGGATGTTGTTATTGGTGACCTGAAGCCAGGCACTCCACACCGCGTTAGTGTTGGAGCGTACGGCTGGGCAGGGAAAGGACGGCCCAGCATGCCCAGGGAGGTGACAACTTTATCCCAAGGTAACTCTGCCTGCAGGGCTCTGCTGCAAAACTGGCAGGGCAGATGTCTGTAGCACTCATATCTAACCTCTGTTGTGTGCAGTATCACAATATTTCACATTTGGTACTCTTTGGCAAATGTAGGGTTTTAGAAGGGCAATAGGGTGAGGGGAGAAGCCTATGAATTTGATTCCAAATCTATGTTGGGCTATTGTGTGTAGCAACCCAGCTGCTTCTCTAATACTATTCCTTTGCACTTCTTCTTAGATAAGTGCATGCCTCCTGCACCACCCTATCAGCCCCAGATCGTGGTGGTTTCTGATTCAGAAGTTGCATTGTCCTGGAAGCCTGGAGTCAGCGAAGGAAGTTCTCCCATCCAGTACTACATGGTGGAGTTTATCAGGCAAGTTTGATAGTGGTATCTGAATTTCAATGTTTGTGCACTGTGTTTCGGTTTTTTTTTTAACCTAAACTGCACTATTCAACTGCATATAGATATGATTTATTTACTTACTGTGTATCATATGCATAGTTTTCCTCTCAGTTTGTGTTGAATTACCATGGAAATTTAAAGACAAAACCAGAAAAGATCTAATTCGTTATAAAATCACAAATAAATTGTGCTTTCTGATGAAAGAAAAATAAAGTCTGACTTGATCTGCTCCCTCTGATCATTCCCTGGGTGAATGAAGTTTTAAGTTTCTCCTGTCATCAAATGCTGTCAAACCATGCCGAGAAAAGAGTGCTTGGTAGAGTGGTTTCCCTGGGCTGCTGTAGAAAATAATCCGAGGACTGAAAATTCACTATGTTGGACAGTTTTACCTGACAAAAGTTATACAGTCATAGAAACATCAATATTGGAAGGGACCTTCAAGATCATCCAGCCCATCATCAACCCAGTGCTACCACTGTAGCCCCTAAACCACTAAATCACATCACCCAGTGCCAGACACAGCACCTCTTGAACACAAAGTCATTTGGGTCTTGAGCTTGCAGGATTTAGACTTGCTTTGTTATGCTAATGCTAACCAAGTTTACATTAAATGTTGATCTCTCTGTTTAGATTTGGAGGGGAAAGTGGGGAGTTGATGGAGTGCTTTTTTGGTTCTTTTATGTTGACCTCTCAAAATTCGCAGCAGTAGAGCTGAACTGTCAGAAGTTGCCAGTCAAATTGCTTTTATAAGCTGCATAAAAAGGGTCAAGAGGAGGTGATTGTATCTGCAAGCATAAAAAGTATTTGTACTTGACTGTTCATATGCTTGTGTGAGCTAATATCTGCAGACAAATCTATTTATTTTTATTTGCCTCAATGTTTACCCTTACAGAGAATGTAAAATTCACCCTTTTAATCCTTTGAGTGAATATTTGATAACAGGTTTTAGTTGAGGTTCCTGGAAAAGAAGAGAGAATTGATCTTTAACTACTCTGATCTATACAGTGTCAAAAAAAATCATTGTTCAGGATGACATAGTCATTTTTTAAAAAGAACTGTTGTTAGAACAGACAGGAAGAACTTGATTTTCAAAGTATGGGTGAAATCTAGAAGATATTGATATAGTAAAATGATATTGATATAGCAAAAAGAATACCCAGACTGAAAACCTACTTCTTAACTGATGCACTTTGTGTTTGGGCTGATATTCCCCATATTTAGTTGCAGGCCATCCAATGTTCAGTGCACTGTGAGGCAGGACATTAGGGCTGAAGAGATTTATCTCTTTTGCGTCATATCTGCTGTAGACCTACAATGAAATTTCTTGAATATCTATTTTTTGAACACAATTTTTATCTGAGTTTTTTGCTCTCTCTCCATCTCCTCTCTCTCATTTGCTCAGTTGATGGGGAAGGGATTTTGTTGAGTTCTGACTGACTGCACTTCTATCACCTGTGTGCTTTTACTGGAAAGTGGAACCTGCAGGCTTATGTACACTTCTTCATAGCACCAGGAGCCTGCTAATGGAAGAAGTGGGCACCATCATCTCCGTCTGACACACTGAAAGTGCACCCTTGAATGTTTTTGTGCAGCCAGGGAGTGGAAAGCTGCTGTTTAGGTCAAAAGATGCCAAAGATTGAAATTTCAGTGTTTCATTGGCTTTAGACTTTGGGAAAGAATTTGCTAACAGCAAAATGTTTTGATTACATTGTTTAGTTTGAGGTTTGAAGCTAAGTAGAAAGTGCCTTTGTTAATTTTGGGATTATGCTCTCTTAGACTTGGAAGCTTGGTTGTATATTTGGAGTAAGTTCAATGAGCCATAAGCCCTAATGGCAGTTAGAGGTAAACATTTAACTTTAAGCTTCGTTGTCTTTTGCTGCATATAGTTTTAATTACTATAAAATGTATTATTTTAAGTTAAAGCTAGTAAATGAAACCAATATAAAACTAAACCAAATCAGTTCAAGTAAATTAGAATTGAGTCCTCTTATGTCAAAGAAATACACCACTATCCTGTGATTTTGCAAAATCAATAACTTTCTAATGCAAATCTGTGATTTTGCCTGGGTACAGAACAAATATCTAAAAGCTATGACATTGTTTAAGTAATTTCCATCTCCTTAGAATTAACTTTATGACTTTAACCATAGGAAAAACATTTTGGGACAAAACACTCCTTTCAGTTGCTCAGCTGTGATACTGGGGAAATTCAGTACATTCATGAAAATTCAGTACATCGTTTTGTGATACCAGAATCAGAACCAGAGCTATCCTGCAGTCTGTCTCTACTCAGGGTCTAAGTTTGGTGCTTTATTTAAGCACTTGCCTAAGGGGCTTCCCTTGGGACTTGTTGGCTCACTGCAGGTAATGGAGGGCTGCAGGCGACTTCAGCTATAAGATAACCTGAGTTAATTCAGGCTCTCCTCTGCTGCTGACTAAAAGAGGATGCTAAGGAGACCAAAATACCACTTGCATAAATGCTGAAAGTTAGGAGGGAGACTGTAGGACTCACCCTTTACTAGATAGTTCATATCGAATGTGCAATAGAATGTGTTAAAACAAAAATATATAGCGTCTGTGCAATTTTAGGCTCATAGTAAATATTCTGTTGGTTAATGGTGAGAAGTATATGAGGAAAAATCACATTTTTATGAAAGTCTCTAAAGCGAGATCCCAGACTTAAGCAAATGAGCTTGGGTGTTTTTCCTAAAGATGCTATACAAAATGAATTATTAAAAATGTCTTGGATATTTTCACTCAAATACTCTGAATACTCAAATTCTTAGTCTGTTGAATGCCTACACGATCTTTTAAACTTGGTGATTAACTTATCCATATTTTTATAGCCACGTAGTAGCTACAGAACCACAAATGTTTCAGCAGCACATGCCCTAAAACAATCAGGTCACTTCCTTTTCATCTCATTGGTATGTAGATGAAATCAAAAGCTTTTAATATTAATCTTGGCATGCAAAGGAAATTTTTCAGTATCTTGGTAGTGACATGAAACTTATGCTGCAATGAACTAGGCAGGTTCAGCCTAGATTTATTACTGGGAGATTTATTAGTATTCAGATGTTAGGGTAGTGCAGATTCAGCATAGTGTTGTGCACAGATTTCTTGATTAATTTGAAGCCTTCCCTCTCCCTCCCAGAAAAATCTGTCCGTGAGTCCATTCCCTGCTGAATTCTGTCTGTCTCTGGCACTGCACTCAACCAGACAGCCATTGTTTGTTTTTGTTTGCAAAGAACCTGAAACAACAGATCTGGCCAGGGAGACACTTCCCAATGTCTAGGAGAAATACTTTTAATACTGTTTCCCTGATCATTGCATGAAACAGGCATATCTGACTCAGTATTCACCTCACTGCTTGTGAGATTAACTCCTTGAAAAGGTAACTGATGAAGAAAGAGGATTGAAAGTGAAGAAGTGCTTAACAACATTAGATAGCATCAAAAGAATATCTAAGAAAATGAGTTACCAAAATTGTCCAGTTTTACTTTCTTCACAATTGACCTGGCATATTGGTTGATCTATTTTGTAGAAAGTGTCACAATAATGTGAAATAATAATAGTTACTAAAAAGAATATGTTATAGTGCAGTATATTCTACAAGAGATTTTTCCAGAGCAAATGATGATGTATTGTACTTGTCATCATATTTATTATTTGCTGGACTATTTTTTTAAAACCATTATAAGATGAATATCCCCCTTGAGATGAGTACAAATATGGCACGGAAGAACAATCAGAACCTTAGAAAAATTGGATTGCTAGAGGGTGCCTCACACTTAAATAATTTCCAGGGGATTTTAAAAAGGAAGTTCAAGCGACTATAAAATTGCTGTTCTCTGTATCAGAAAGAATTCCCTTCCTGAATTGAATCAGATCCTAGGTTACAACATAAAGCAATAATCCAAACTTTTTGGGTGCGTTTGCATGGAATTCTGCCCTTCGTTCATACCCATCCAGTCCTATTGGCTGTAGCTATGTATTTATTATCTAAAAACCACTATGACATGTGTTAGATTCTTTCTGCATAGCATTTATTGTGTTGGAGATGCACAACTGCATCAAGAGCAGGCAATGCCCATGGAAGTTGTCTGATTTCCTCACTCACAGATAGAATGTTTGGAGCTGCCCTGCAAGGTGTTGGCCAGAGGCAGAAAGACTTGAGTTGGGGAATGTGGTGCTGCAGAAAAATGGGAAAAGTGGTATCAAATGAGCCCTTCCAGTGTAAAATTTGACAACACACTGAAATATGACATTAAAAAAAGGACCATGGAGACAGTTTTCAACAAAATGTTCTCATCTCAGGGAACACGGGATCTGGCTTGCCCTGGATGCTCTCACCAGCTGAATTTGTGTTCCTTTCCCCATCTGTTTGCCATGTTTTCATCTCATACTGTTTTGTTCACACAGGCAGCATTCTGGAGAAGTAGCAAAGGTCAAGTGATAAATCTCCCTTTTTTCCTCTCCTTCAGCTGCAGATCCTTACATGTTTGCAGGCATTTCCTTTATTATAAACTCCTGCAGAAGGAAATGTTGGGACAGACAATCAGTGTATTTGAAGCCTAGCCTGCTGTTTGTGTTATTTCCTAAATCTTTTTAGGGTGCAATGCCTCCTTTGGGTCCCTTCATCAAGGGCGTGTTGTTTCCATTTGGGTGGACACATGGGCAAGGTCTGCTGCAAAGAGGCAGCTCTTGAGCTAGCAGGAATTGCTTGAATGGGAATTCAAACCAAAAAAGGATGTGTACAGGAAAATTGAAAACACTACTAAGCGAGCCTTTGGAAGGAAGCCGTGTTAACAGCTTTCATTTGGAAAAGACTATATATTTTCATTTTGGCCCAGGCATCAAAAGCTCAGAGGAGGGAAACAATGGAAGAGTGGCCAAAACAAATGCTCTCCTGTCTACCAGGAAATCGTGGTGAAGGGTGACTTAAGATGGTCTGTTTAGCTATCATTACATCTTGTGCATTTGTCTGATTTTGTTTTTATTTTTAGCAAGACCATGAAATACTCATGTCCTATGTACCACTTGAGACAGGCAGCTGGGAACTTCCACTTTGCCACTGCATTTGCCAGGTTGGCACAAAGCAATGGAACCTCAGTGATCAATAAATCTTGTATTGACCACTGAAAGAAAACATACATTAACTTTGGCATTTCCTTCCAGCTGAAAATAAACAAATACAAAATGCCTGCCTTGTGCTATAATTCCTAATTCAAAGACTGTTGGAGACATTTGCAGCTAGTCCTGTGTAAACACTGGTAGATTCAGGGTGCACTTGGAGGTTATTTCCTGTAATAAATATTGCAAGAACACTGGAATAATTTTCTCTGAAAGCCATTTCTGTCCTTATTTTACTTTCATAAACTTTAATTCTAATATTTTGGGTGGCCTGGAGTCAATGTTTACATTATTGTGTTGTTTGTATTTTTCTTAGCTTCTTATTTTGTTCTCTCGTTGTTAAGAAGAGGCCACTTTTAGAGAGAGTGGAAATGGTGTGAAAGCATCAGAATACTCTCTCAGAGTACTTGAAGTTGCCTCTCCCTTTACAATGTGCCTGCATGCAAGAACTTAAAACACTTGATAACAAACTGCCATGTGAATGGTTATACTGATTTCACTTGAAATATAATGGCACTTAGAGAAGCACTAATTGGCAGTTGGCCTCCAATGTGAATCAGGCGTTAACTAGGCATTGTCCAAAGGCAGCTATAGGAATTTTGTTACAAAATCCAGGTACATAGGCCATGTTCTCTGCATTATTGTTCTGTGGGTTTTGTGGGTTGTCTGTGTGTGGTTTCTGGTGGTTTTTTTTTTGGTTTTTTGGTTTGGTTTGGTTGGGTTTTTTTTTGTCTGTTTGTTTTCCTGAAGACTTTGGATCTGTATGTTCCTATCTAAGTGGATTAACCTGATTACCTGGGAGATCAAGTGTTGGATTCTCATCTTGCTAATGCTTGTATTGTTTGAAGAGACTTACTGGCATTAGAACACGAACTCTTAGAAATAAATCAAGATCTTTCCCTCTATTGCAAACTATTGCTTTATATAGCCACATAGGGAGCTGGGAACTGCAGGTAATAGACCCCCACTTGAAAACTATAAATCCAAAATCCACAAAACAGATAAACTTAACTGGATTTGTCAGTCAGTCTTCTAAATAACCTCCTTGGCTTTACAAGCAAAATCTGAGTAATTTGGTTTGTATGATTATACAGTTTTGACATCACAGGCTTCACAGCTTGGTAATGATGGGTTGCACAATCTGATCCTTTATGAGTGAAGGGTTTCAGTGATGATTTAGTAGACTTCTATCTCATTTATTAGTTTATTGCCTAGAAGAGTATAAATGCAGCTAATTTATACAGCCAGCTTTAATTATTTAAAATCTGGTCTTTGTTTGATCCTCAAGGCCAGACCTTGACAGCAACTGGACAGTAATAAGAGAGCAGATCCAGATGGAGTCCATGGTTCTCAAAGGACTTCTCCCGAACACGAAGTATCAGTTTGCCGTCCGAGCAGCAAACTCCTTTGGATCCAGCCCTGCCAGTGCTCCGAGCGATGTCATCCGCACGTTCAGTGAGTACAGCCACCCTTTTGTTAATGCAGCTGAGCAGAAATGCAGTATATCTGTAAGTAAAGCACATCTGTGAAAATCAAGCCACAAGAAGAGATTTGGAAAGACCCAGGCAGCAGCACTGTCATACCATTTCTTTGCTCTGGAGGTCATTGACAGGTATTTTTGGATTGCTACATTCTGAATTTTGTGCTGGCTTCATGCAGAACTGATAAGTGAATATTGCAGGGAGAAATGAGAGAGATGAGTCTATTATTCTTTTTTCTGTTCTTTGAAGCTGAACCTTATATATTACATTTATAATTTCAGCAACTCAGAAAGACCAAATTCAACTTGTACATTTTTCTGAGGAGTAAGACTCTTTACTATTGAGCACAGTCATGAAAATAATGGTAAGGAGCAGCAGGCACACCTTTTTGATCAGAAGCTGCATAGCAAAAATATTAGGTGAACATGTCGAGATACCAACTTGTTAACTTTTATATATACATTTGTGTAGTAATATAGACCATGGACACTGCAATAAGTGTTGGTCCAATTGTTGCTGTGCTTCCTCAGGATGCAATCCTCTGCCAGTACTGAGGTCTCTATGGGCTGACTTTATGGGGCTGTTGCTCCTCATCACACCCAAATTCATAGCTTGTATGTGAGAATCCCAACCAAGCCAACACAGAGCATATTGGGAATTGCACAAATCGCAACTTCTAACAGCAAAAAACCCAATGTCACAAAGAGAAACAGTGGAGGAAGCAGAGCCAAAGCCAGCAAGGTATGGGGGCTAACTGAGCTATATCATTAATGTTCCAAACTTTTTCTATAAAAATGTATATCGGTATTAAATTTAAATGCATTTTAATTTAATTTAAAGGCATTTTAAATGCCTTTTTTTTTCCTGTTCTCAGACTCTCAATTGAAAACCATCTCTAATTAGCTAGTGAAAATGAGCAGCAAATATTCTCAGGTAGGACTGTGAGCTCTGCAAGAAGATTTTGCATGCTGCAAAGACATAAAAAATATGCTTAGTGATCCACCAATTTAACCCGATAAAGATTTATTTCTAAACTGCCTCTCTGTTATGGAATCCCTTTTTTCATTGACTCTTATATGGCACTTTCCATTCTTTTTGTCCCTCTGTCAAAAATTCAGTCACTTGAACTGTTTGTGTGTAGTTTGCTGTGGCTTCTGAGTTCATAAGCTTTACTTCTGAAGTAAATGTTTGTGAAAACCTCGTGCAGTGTACTCTGGAGTTCCCTGGCTCATGGATCCTCCAGGGTCAGCTCCTGCTGCCTCAGGCACACGTGTGCTCCTTGGTATCTTGTTTGTCTTTGGATGTTAGCAGCTGCATCCTTTGGTCACACAAGATAAAGTGTTTAGCTCTGTTAATAAGGGCGGAATCATCTTCATGCTGTGCTTATTACTGCAGTACTCCAGGGAAGGCATTTTGCCTTGGAAACTGCTTGTTCCACAGAGGCCTGCCAAGATGTCTCTAGAACATGGGTTTCTGTCATTAGAGCTTGGAATCAAATTCACATCTGGTGTGGATAAGCACTGATTTCTATAGAGGTTCATAAGGGACATGAGCTTGGTTCTCTATGCCTGGATCAGATATGAAAATGCAATATATTATGCATTTTGCACTGCTTAAAAAATCTGCTGGCCCAGGGTAGGCACATGGGTGCTGCAGTGGCTGAGAGTTTGGTTTCCCTGCTCCAAGGGCCTGGCAGTGCTTGGCAGAGACCATGACCAAGCAGAGCTCCTGCAGGCCAGGGCCATGTCATGTCCATGATGTGCTCCAGCCCTGCTCCAGGGCACTTGTACTTACTCTGGCACTCCGGACCCTTTGGCAAATGCAAATGTTTTTCTTTAGACAGTGTGCTCTTTGAAAATAGGCTTAAAAACTACATATAGCCACTATGCACGAAAACCTGCATTATCTTGTGGATACCTGTTGTCACAACAACCAGATTTGTGCAGAGCAAGGAGTGCTGCTCAAAAGTGTCAGGGATGCATGCCTTTAGAAATAAATGATTTGGTTTTCTGAAGGGAGGAGTGTAGCTGAGATGATAGTTTAGCTGATATCAGCTCTCACTTGTCTTTACTTGGGATGTCTGTGTAGGAGACTGACTTTATATTAACCAGACACACAAGTACAGTGCACATTAGTAGAAAAGCTAAACTTTTGTTGGGAGAAAATTGTTCTTCATTAAAGCTGTGCATAGCCTGAACATTTATTTTTCCCCAAAACATTAAAAACCTCTGAAGAATGATTTAAACCATGGACAAATTTCAGAAAAAAACCCAGAAAAAATCCTCAAACTACCCACTGTGCTCAAGGGCGTCCAATTAAAACTCACTCCTAATTCATCTTATGTATGTGAAGGTACTCTCCTGCTTCTAGCAGCCAGAAAGCCCAGTTTTTTTGGTCCAGTTAATCACTCACTTCAGTTCCTCAGGTGTGAGTGTTCAGCAGATTTGAGATCCTCAAAGTTTTGTGGTTTTCAACAGTCACTGCAGGAGGGCATGTGCCCTGAGGCTGTCTCAGGTACAGTGATGTGTCTCAGGTGACACCAGTTGCTTGGCTATCTCAAAATGCCAGCAGATACTGCATAGTCACCTCGTGCTTTTGAAAAGGTGTCAGACAGTTGGCACCTCTGAAACTGAAGCACCTTTATTCTTCAGAGTGCACATCATAAGAATTACTACCTTCATTATGACTGTGGTTCCTCTTCCCACTAAGCAGTGAAACATGTTACATGCCACAGATTTTTGCTGCTATTTTCTGCCTGCCAATGTATTCTTCAGAAATTCCTGAAACATCTTAGAAAGCCGGCAGAAGTTCATACAATGTCTGACTCCTTTGCATTGCATTTAGCTCGTGTGGTGCTGGCACTAAAGTCCTTAGTGTGTTTGGATTTCAAAAATTTGTAGTTGTGCACTTGTATGTGATGGATTTTTTTATGCATGACTTGACATAAGTAGTGCTTTTCTGATGTTTGTTTTAATTAATTAACAAGTTGCCAACATTACGTCAAAAGTAGAGGACCTTCATGGTCCGTAATGTCTTGCACAGCTTCTCTTGCAGATCTTGTAGGCAGGCTGAGGCAGAGATGAGTCCGTGCTACTTGGAGATGTTTTCTGTTGTGGTTTATCTCATTCTCACAGGTAATTCACTCTTTTTTTTTTTAATGGAGGTGGATTTGCAGTACTCTTGACTGCATTGCTTCAGGTCAGCATAGGAAAACACGGTCTTGGTTTGCTCCACCAAAGGGATGCTGACAGTATCACCTAATGTGATAGACCTCCCAAGGTCCTTGAAAATAGAACATGTGGCCTTGATTACAAGCAGTTACCCCTTACCTAGTAAAAAATGCATGCTTCGTTAATTGCTCCATTTTCAGGGAGGAAAGAGAGGGCAAGTTTCCCCAAGGGCTCTCATTTATTTGTGATTTGGTTTCATTAATTTTTTTCTAGAGGGAAATGATGCAATGAATCAATTTTTTGTTGCCTTTCTTAATTACAGTTGCACATTGTGGGTATTTCACCTACATGGTTGTTGGGATTTTGTTGTATAAAATTTTTCAAAATGTCATGGACAATTCACTGGAAAATAAAAGGTTGCACATACTCAGTTTAGAAACAACAAAATAAACTGTTCCAAAGAATAAAAGCAAAAAATTCATCACCTGCATTGCTTAAATACCCTTCATCTCCTCGGGAAACAGATGGGGTTTGCACTGTGCCTGCAAGGTCACCAGCCTTGGGCTTTGCCAGACCAACAGAGGAAGTGTCTTCTGTTAAAAATACCCTCCTGCTTGCCTCCACGGCAAACGTGACAGAAATGACTGCTTAAGCAGGGCACATCCCTTCCTCTGGTCCTGGCTGTCACTGCCAGGATCATGCAGAGCAGGCCATTGCCACAGGTGATTATATATTCTGCATGGAGCTTCAATGTGAGCTGAGGCTCAGGCACAAAAAGAGGGCAGTCTCTGGAGCCCAACCTGTGATTTAAATGGTGGTGATATGTCCTGGAGATAGTAAATGGAGAAGGTTTTCCACAGAACTGTTTACCACACATCTCCAGAGACTTTAAACAGTCTTGGTAGTTGTAGGGACAGTGACAAAAAGCAAGAGACAGGCCAAGAAGCACACAGTGTTGCACTGTGAGTCATTGGAATGCATAAAACATTTTTAAATGCTCCTGATGTATTTTGGATTAAGACCTGTGAGGGGTTCTAGATGAAGGCAGTCAGTCTGTTTATGCTTCCATTCAATTTGTCTGTCTTACAGTGCCCCCTGTTCTACCTCTTACACTCTCTCATGTCTCTTCATCAGTATGATGATGGCAGCCTAATTAGCAAAACACAAGTTTTTGTGGCTTTATATTTTGTTTTGAGAAAGATTTCTTTAGTACAACTTAATCCCTGATTATTTGGAAAGAGGCTGTCTAAAGTTCATGACCCCCCAAATTCTTCAATTATTTGTAAAACAGGATTATAGGACCTTATAGGTAGAAGGTCTTAATCAGCCTTCATCTCCTTGTACACTGGAGCACTGATTTAATTAAATATAGCCTGCTTATAATCTCTGCAGTCATTGTTTTGGTATTTTCAAAGAACCACTTTGCTTAATTGTCTCTGGTTTAACCACCCATTACGAGATGAGCTCTCCACGAAAGCAACACAGTGCACTTAAGAGATGGGCTGATGTGGGGGTTTATCTACAAAAAGTCCTGTTAATTTCTCTGCATCCTGTTTTGTAGTTATATTGCATCACATAACGTGTGACTATCATGTTATGTCTGGTGAGCAAAGGCCAAATGTGGGGAAGAGCAAGACAGCTGAGAAGCCAGTGGTCTGATACCTCATCAGTCCTGTGTGTACTCACCTGTGTAAGTTCAGACATGGTCAGGAGTTAGTGCATCCAGCAGCTGCATTGCTCCCAAGTGCACAACATGTTACCAAAACTGCTCACAGATCAGCAAGTACAGCAATGTAGCATGTGCTGGCTGAAATGCAGATAGCTAGAGTCAGGAAGGGGAAAAATTGGAGAGTTGGAGACTTGCGGATATTAGGACACCTTCTGAAGTCACACTTATTCTGGTGACACCAAACTTAGATAGTGAATGCCTTTGAAGAAGGGCCTTAAAGCAGTCTTTCTCCCAGAGGCAATAAGCCATACCTTCTTTGCTCTCTCCAGGCTCTAAATGTTGTACCATCTCATTCAATAATGAAGGAATGAAGGGAGGAACCATTGTCTGGTTTAAAGTAGTGGGTACATTTTGTCTCCCAAGATCTTCTGTTGGAAAAGCATGGAACAGTTTGATCTGCTGGATGAAAGAGGCACACCTGTTGTTTGGGGAACTGCCAGTCTCTCCTAAGCTACCACATCTCATTGCATGCTGGTGGTTATTAATGTATTTTAGTAATAACCACTCAAACTAGGAGAGTTACATTTCTGTAAATGGCATGGTATTAAAATAATATCCATACATGCAAGCATGTTTATCTGAATATGAATTTGAGATCTAACGTTTTCCTGTGTATGAATATATAGATACTTCATTTTCTGCGTTGCTTCACTCCTGACATCCTTATTGAACTTACATCCCAATAAGCCAATAGAAAGTTTGATTGAAAAGAGAAAAAAAAAATTACAACATTTTGACCATAACAGATGTTTATTTTGTAGCTTATGACTTCTAAGTTTGTGTATCACAGCTTGTTTGGGTACAGATGAGATTGTTTTCCCTGACACATAATTGTGAGTTTTCCTTTCTTTATTCCCAAATTATCTTTATGGCTTCCTTTGCTTTTAGGCAAATTACATTTTTATACATTAAAAGAACAAACATTAGCTCTGAAATACTTTCAGACACATAATATAAAGGCAATAAGTAGTAGTGTGGAAATTATACAACTTCTAGAATTTTAAACTAACTTTAGTGAGGGGTTTTGTTCATCTTCGTGTGGAAGGAAATTTAGTTTCCCTGTATTTTCAACAAAACTTTGCGAACAGTGTTCAGTGTTCCCAGGTGGCCAGGAGAGGTAATGACATCCTGGTTTGTATCAGGAACAGTGTGGCCAGCAGGAGCAGGGAGGTAATTCTTCCCCTGTGCTTGGCTCTGGTGAGGACACACCTTGAGTTCTGTGTCCAGTTCTGTCCCCTCAGTTTGGGAAGGACATTGAGATGCTCAAATGCGTCCAGAGGAGGCAACAAGGCCTGGAACACAAGCCCTTTGAAGAATGGGTGAGTGAGCTGGGATTGTTTAACCTGGAAAAAAGGAGGCTCAGGGGAGACCTTATTACTCTCTACAGCTACCTGAAAAGAGGTTCTTCTCCTAGGCGACCACTGTCAGAACAAGAGGACATAACCTTAAGAGGCACCAGGGGAAGTTTAGGCTAGACATGAGGAAGAAATGCTTCACTTAAAGAGTGATTGGGCATTGGAATCATCTGCCCAGGGAGGTGATGGAGTCACCATCCCTGGACATGTTTAAAAAAAGACTGGATGTGGCACACTGCCATGGTTTAGTTGATGAAGTGGTGTTAAGTCATAGGTTGGATTTGATGATCTCAAAGGTCTATTCCAAACCTAGTTAATTCTGTGATGCTGTGATTCAGTGAGCTAAAAATTGCTGTGAATGCTGGGAACTGAGTTAGTGCTGCCCTTGCCAGCAGCATCAAGGTGTGAGCACAATGAAGCTGAACATTTCTTTCCCAGCCACCAGCTGCCTAAAGCTCATTGAAGTAGATGATGGGTGCAAGCTAAAACATTTTATGAGAAACGAATGGCCATGTAGGTCCTGGCTGGTTCCCTTGGTGAGGAGAGGGAGGGATATGTTGTCCACATCAGTGGTGACAAAGGCAATGACAAAGGCTTCTCCATGGAGCAAGGTGTCCTGCCTCACAGATGTGTCTGTCCTCTGCTCAGCAAGGGCCATTCCTGCTATTACCCCAGAGGAACTGGAGAGAGAAAGTGCAAATCTGTTTACAGTTTCATTGTTGATGCAAACTTGAGTGTCCTAAACTCTGTCATAGTGAAAAAGGGTGAAAAGGGCATTCTGGGGCTGACTGACACAACCCTGTCATCCTGGTCCCAAAAGGACCAGCAGAGTCTGCAAGCTGTTCAACCTGTCTAAGAAGGATAACATTCGCCAGTCTGGTGTGAGGAAGCCTCTGAACACGTGGGGCAAGAAGCCCAGAACTAAGGCTCCCAATATCCAGGGACTAGGGACTCCTCGAGTGCTGCAGCATAAGTGCAGGCATATTGCTCTGAAGAAGCAGTGCCCTCAAAAGAACAAGGAGGAAGAAGCAGAATACAAAGCTCTTGGCCAGGAGAATGAAGGAATCCAATGAGAAATGCCAGGAGCAGATTGTGAACTAGAACTGCCTTTCTTCATCGAGAGCTTCTACATCTTGAGTCTGAATCAAGGCAGAAGTAAGGACATTGTATATGATAGTAAAAATTGTACATGGTATTACCAATAAATTCCTTTTGTGGTGAATTTTAAAGAAAAACCCCAACACTAAAACTAAAATACAATCATCACAACACAGAAAAAAATGAACAATTTACACAAAATTCATTCCTTGATCCTTCACTACAATTACAAGAAAAATTCCCCATAATCAGTCTAGTCTATAACACTTAACACTTTTCAGTATTAGTTTTGCCTGTTACTTCTCCCAGTTACTATCCTTATCTCAAAATCTTCATGATTTCCCACATTATCCAGTAAGAAGACTGGGCCAGATGCCAGGCCCCCACCAAAGCCACTCTCTCTCTCCTCTCCATAGCTGGACAGAGGAGAGGAAATTTAGTGAAGGGTTGGTCCATGGGTTGAGACAAGGACCTGTAGAGATCACTCATCAAATATCATCAGGAACAAAATTGGAGATATGAAGTGAATTTATACTAACAAAATCGAAACAGGATAATGAGAAGTGAAATAAACCCTTTAAAACACCTTTCCCACCCCATTCCCTCCTTCCCAGCTCTACTCCTACCCCGGCAGTGCAAGGAGACAGGGAATGGGGGCTGTGGTCAGTTCATCACCTGGGGCTTCTCAGTGCTGAGGGAGAGGAGTCGTTCCCCTGCTGCACCCTGGGGTCCCATGGGAGAATTCATGGAGAATGATGCCTTGAGGAGCTGGAACAGAGGCTACACACAGAGTTAAGGAGAATAAAATGGGTATTTATTGTGAGGCCTACGAAAGGCCTACAAAAGCCACACCCCAGCAGTACAAGCGCCACAGTCGTGGTCCCTGCCTGGATGGCTCCAAGATGGAAGGAAAGGAGGGGGTTGGTCACAAAATCTTACACTTTTATAGGTTCTGGTTAATTTGCATGAACCCACACTCCACCTTTCCATGTAGTTTGTGCTTAGGGCCTGAAGTTTGGAGAAACTGTGCTTGAGTTCTTAATTAGAATAGGACTGTTATGTCTTCATCACCCTAGCACATCAGAAAAGCACATCCAAGGAGAATAGGAAAACTTAAAACTAAAGGCATCAAGAACTTCTCCAGCATGGCTCCATCTCACAGGCAGCAGCTCCCCTCAAACTGCTGCAGCAGTGGGTCAGGTCACTCTTCCATGGGTGCAGTCCTTCAAGGACTGGCTGCTCCAGCCTCTTCCCACAGGTCTCCCACAGGCTCAGAGGCTCCTCCCAGGCACCCACCTGCTTTGGTGTGGGCTCCTCCAGGGGCTGCAGGGGAATCTCAGTTCCAGTGCCTGGAGCAGCTCCTGCCCCTCCTCCTTCACTCACCTCGGTGTCTGCAGGGCTGTTCCTCTCACATGTTCTCACCCCACTCTGCTCTGGTCACGATTACATCTGAACAATAACTTTTTGGTTCTTTTTTCTAAAATACGTTTTCACAGAGACATTTCCACCATTTCTAATTGGCCCAGCCTTGGCCAGCAGCAGCTCCATCTTTGGAGCCACCAGGGATTGTCTCTGCTGGATATGGAAGAAGCTTCTGGCAGCTTCTCACAGAAGCCACTCCTGTAGCACCCCCACTACCAAAACCAGGCCATGCAAAACAAATCCAACTGTGAATCATATTTGTAATGCATATATTCATGGTTTTACACACTGAAACTGATTTGTAGAAATGCATATCTTACAGCATCACTATTACCAAAGTAGGAGATGCTGATGCAGTGATGAGTAGAAGATGCAGCTTAACTAGATGATCATTGCAGGTTCCTTCCAACTGAATCCTTTTCCACTCTGCTGTCCTCTGTTGTATTGTTTGCTACTCTACTCTACTCTGCTTTAGTCTCACTAGCTTCCTACCTGGAGTAAAATTATTCCAGATGGTGATTAACCTGAATGACTATAAAAGTGAATACTAGGAGAAAGATGTTTTCTTTACTTTTTGAGAGTATCTGTTGTTTTCAGCAATTCATTCCAGTAGTTGCAGGACTGGGACAAGTTCATAAATGTGCAGTCTGATTCTCTAACAGTAATTCTTTGGCTGTGCAGTCACTGTCAGTAGCAGAAATTATCTGGATGGAGTTTGTCCTGTTTGCCTCATCTTGTTACCAGTCACAGAACAGAGCTCTCTGCTTAGCTCATTTAGTGGAACTCAATGCTGAGTACTTCTGTTTAATGTACAGATAAAATGTTTAATTTACAGACGACTAGGTGTACATGTTAGAGTGTCAAGATTTACATACATTCTGTCCCAGTCCAGCGTGCTTTCGTGGTTGCAACTGTGTATGCCTCATTTCCTCTACTCATTTGCTTCTAATTTTTCAGTATGTTGATGTAATGTGCAAAGCCCATTGATAAGTAAACCCTGCAGAGCATATGGAGTGAGGCAGTTAGTCAGCCAGGGCACACATTCATCTCTGGTGCACATACATTAGATTTCATAACTGCCTGCCAGGACTTCTGGGTTGCAATCACAGTGAAGGAGGAGAGAGTACAAAAAGATTTAGGTAAGTACACTCAGCACAGTAGAGAGACTTTGTAAACTGAAGGTTGCTTATACTGTTTTTAAGTAATGGCAAAATATTTATGGAAAAGGCAGATATATGGTATCTGTTGTTTTAATGTTTTAAAGATATCTGTTCTCCGCCTTGCTGAAATGACAGGTAACTATAATGATTTGGTTGCTTTTACTATATTTCTTCATAACTTGTTGAATTTTAATAGCTAAAAAGCACAAACCATTGTTTAGGCAGAATTTGCTCTGTGAAGTGCAGAAAAGTCTAGATACTTTCTGTGAAATTGAAATGAGGATCCTCTTACTCTTTAAACTGTCAATTCCCAGCCCAGAGTCCTCCAAAGCACGGTTCAGCACTCCAGGAAGTGGCAGAAGTAAATTATGTACATGAAAAACACATGGTCATAGAACCATGGAATATCCTGAGTTGGAAGGGACCAGCAAGGTGTCCAACTCCAGGCCCTGCACAGGGCAGCCCCAACAATCCCACCATGAGCCTGAGAGAATTGTCCAAGTGCTTCTTGAGTTCTGTCAGACTTGGTGCTATGACCTTTTCCCTGAGGATCCTGTTCCAGTACCCAGCAACCATCTGGGTGAAGATGTTTGTGCATGTTTCTTGTTTCAAGGTGCTGAATTGTATTTTAAAAAATAGTCTAAGAATACACATAGGTCACTAGTTTCAGGAGTTTTGGAGTCAGTGGAGATAGATTAAGTCCTAAATGGAGTATATCTTACCTTTGCACATCTCTTTTGCTCTTCCAATTTATTATCTCTTTTGCTGTTCCAGTTAGGAACAAGACTGTATTTCCAAAAGGGAAAAGTTTGACTTAAAAACTATTCAGTCGTTAAAATGTTAACCATACCAAAAACGTCTGAAACTTTTGTCCTGGAAAAATGATGAATACAAGTCAATTTGCAGAGGGGCAACTGAGCTCTGACTGCTTTATTTGTTTAATCACGTAGTAAATGACAAATGAAGGTCTTTTTTTTAAAGTTGAGTGTATATCACTTGGATAGCATCTGACATCTCCAGACTGACACTTGCATCATCTGTACAGGATGAACGTTTAGCATCACTTCAGATTTAAGTGTTGTGAATTGGGGGGGTGGGAAGGCCTGAATTGCTGTGTGCAAAGAGAAAAAAGCTATATGAACTGAATATGCCAGTTATGTCTTTTCAGGCTCTGAGGAGTTAGGAAGTGGAAGCTATGGGCATCGGTACATCACAGACACAGTGACTGGTGATGGTGATGGATTTGATATTGATGATTCAGACTACGACATTTATATAGAAGAGGTAAATATCAAGATTTCTCTTTGGCACTTCTGTTTTCTTTATAGTCTGGATATTTTAAAGTGTCTGGTCGTGTCAGGAAGTTTAATATCTGACATTAAGTGCTTAGATATAGTGATGTGGTAAATTCTTTTTCTTCATTGAGGATGAGTTCGTTACCTCAGATCTGTATCTTGAAAGGTATTAATTTCATTTCCCCATAGCACTTTAGTTTTACTGAATTGGTGTTTCTGTGTTTCTTTACTTCTTTTCAGCTCAGACCACTTCCTGCTATTAAAGGAGGCAACAGAAAATTTCTGGTCGAAACTAAGGTCACACCAGGGTCTAGTTCCAGGCTCCTGTCACGGGTCCTGACAACCACCTCTGAACCCACCACTCCCACTGCTGCCCCAGCGAGGGCGGGCACGGCGTGGGCAGCGAGGAGGGGCAGCATGTCCTCTGCTGCACGCCTCCTGGAGCTGTCCTGCGACGAGGCCGTGTGCTCTGCAGACAGCTTCTGCATCAACGACTACGACCGCGGCGGCTCGCGCTGCCACTGCAACCTGGGCAAAGGAGGGGACACCTGTGAGGACGGTAGGTTTCTGTGTGCCCACTGCTGCTGGCTGCTCTTTGTCTGGGTCAAGGAGCAGCTTTGCAAAGAAGCCACCAAGGTACGCTTTGGGAATAGCCAGCTGGGCTTTGTGGATCTCTACCAGGAGCAAATCGGAGCTCAGGCATCACCCCCTTTGCTTTTCTTTCCTCAGTTAGGTGGGAAAAAAATAATTCCTTAATAAAGCTGAATGCAGTACCTGTGTAAAGATGCACAGGAGAGATGAATCCTCCTTTCCCCACCTAAGAGTCAGAGAATGATGGAGCAGGTGTGTTGTTAATCACCCAGCTATGGCAGGATCCAATCATGGCACCCTCATCTGGAAGCTGAAGTCATTCAACCCCTCTTTGACTCTTGCCTTTTGGCAGCAGCTGAAGCCCTAAACCACCCTTATTTTTTCGTGTGGTCCAGATGATGCTGGTCCTACAGAAGGGATGCAAGAGAACTCCCATTGTAAGAATACCTCCAGAGGAGGCTTTTCCCGTGGTCTGCAGTGCAGCACTCATGTCAGGCAAACTGGGAGAAACAAAATCTCATCCCTAGTTCAAAAAGCATGTCCTGAAGGCTGAGTCAATGTGAGGAAGTGTGTTTGTCTCAGTCAGGACTTGCCTCTTTTCAGGACAACTGGACCATGGCAAGAGCTTGCTGAGCTGAAGGAGGCTGTCTTCTTCCCTTGCTGCCTTTCTGTTCTTTCCCTCTAGAGACATAAACTCACCCTTTCACAAGGTTAACACTGAGCAAATCACCTGGTGAACCAGTCCAGCTCCCTCACCAGGCCATAAGAAGGTCGCTTTTCCCCCCCTGAAATGATTTTTCTTCTGCTTTGGGACCAAGGGGTCAGATGAATGCCAGGGCTCATGAAAAGAGACTATCCCGTTGTGGTGGTGCTGTTCCTCCAGCTAAGAGGGAGCTGATGTGTCCATCCCTCTTCATGCTGATCTGGTCTGCCAAGACCCTGCCATACAGCAGAGCATCAGGGACCCATGTTTCTTCTACAGGATCATGTTAGACCCTCATTTTGCACAGTGTCATGCATCAGGGATACAGACACTGAGGGTGCTTTATCTTCTTCAAACTGAAGTGCTGGAACAAAGAGAGCTCCTTCTGAAAACAATCTGTTGTGACTCAGCGACATGGAACAGCTGCAAATATGATTTTAGGCCTTGATCAAATATGAAGAGCTGTGGCTTTATTTGAACTGACAAGGCCATATACAAGTTGTAACGCAGTCTGTTAACATCAGTCCAAACCCTCCATTTTTCACAGGGGAGTGTGCTATTCCAGAGTAAGCATCATGTGCCAATACTACTTTGTACTGAGTTCGTCTTCAGCAGCCAAAACTGTTAAATAATATATTAATCTGAATGGAAACAGACTTTTCTTCACATTCAACAGCTGTATGACACTCTGGTCCAGTCAATTCTGGTTATGATCAGGACATAAGATAATTGTTCACTGCTGAGGTTGCATTCAGGTTTATAGACCAGTTCCCTTCACCTCAGCCTAAAATATATGCCTTGCAAGCAAAAACTCTGGGAAAACTCTACCCAGATTCAAAAACTGAATGAAAAAAACACACTCAGTTTTTAAATAGCAAAGATGAATAGGACTTCTCATCCTTCCTTCCTCATTAGACTTAAATCCACTGTAAGTATAAAAACTCAGGCCTGAAACTGTGTCTGTCCTCAGTGCTTCTTAGTGAAACAAGCTGCAAAGATAATTTTACAGCTAACAGTGGCTAGCAGTAAGACACCTCTGATTTTCATTTTCTCTCAGGGTCACGGTCTAACACAGGACCAAAGGGTGAGGGTTGATAATGCCATTTGACAAGAGCAATAAAAAGAGCCACTGTTGCAGCCGGGGATGGAAAGATTCCTGCAGGGACTCTTCTTCCCATTACTCCTTTTAGCCCTGAGCTGACTTGAGAGAAATTCTGGAAGCTGCTGGGCTGTTATGAGATATCCAGTGATTCTCCAGATGCTGGATGCAGCAGCTACAGAGCAGCAGTGACTAATGCTGCCTAATGTCTGTCCGTATTTCCTGCGTGTGTTTTTGTAATCCTGCAGAAAAGAAAATTACTTTGTCCTCTCTATCTTAAATGTATTTTTAAAAGAAGATGAATATAAAGATGATGCTGTCTGTCTTCTATAACAAGGAAAACCTGGAGAAATTTATCTGAACTCTCTGATTAAACTATTGAGCATTATTTGGCCCTCAGTATCCTGTTTCTTTCCAAGTTCACCAGGTCCTTGGGAATAAAGGAATTAGCAGCAAAAAGTGGTGGGAAGACAAGGCAATAGGTTAACTGATTGTTGACTGCTGCTGACTAATGATTGTCTCTAAAGGAACTCTGCCTTTCATTGCCACCTGATGTTATCTAGTTCTAAATGTGTATATTGATTTTTATTCGGAAAAAAACTGCTAAATAATATGCTTCCGTCGTTGTTTTTCAGACATTAGTATCCAGTATCCTCAGTTCTCCGGCTACTCATATATCACCTTTGAACCACTGAAAAAGTCCTATCAGACATTTCAAATTACACTTGAATTCAGGGTAAGTTTAGGCAATTCTCGCATTGGCGTTTTAAATCTTATTTACTTACTCTGATGTGGTGGACAATAGAACAGTAACTTAGCTTCAGTATAGCTTCAGTGTAAGTGTGGTGAACCAATGCATAGCCTTTATCTGCAAAGATCTGGCTTTCCTCTCAGTGAATGTAAATGAAGTTTGTAAGCAGCTGAAGGGTTTTCATCCTTTGTTGGTGGGCACTGCATGAGAGAATCCCTGGGACTAGTGGTTGTGGACTAGCAGCAATGCACATTGGCAAGGTTATAGTCACATGGATGAGCTACAGACTGAAGAACACACAGAATTTTTGTGAATTGGAGTTTGAAAGTGGACAAAAGATTTTGATTTTTGTGGACAAAAGATTATGATCCTGTCATACTGAGAGAAGCACTGCCCTATATGTAGCATTCCTTTCGCACCCTGCAGATTTAAGTGAATGTTATTTTCCCACTCTGAAAACTGGGACATGGGCTACTAATACAGTCAGGCTACCATACTACTTAAAAAGCAGGTCTGAAGTGGGGGATACATCCCAGGCTGGCTTGTTTTAGTGCTGTTCTGTTCATTATGGATAGAACATGTAGGGCTGCCTCTAGGGAGGGTGGCCAAGCTCTTGGATGCATCCCCACCCCTAGATAAAGCAGACTCACCAGGCTCACAATCTGGGAAGGATACAGCAGCAGTCAGTTGCCTCAGTGGAGATCTTACACTCCTCTGGCAATTTGTCATTTCAAAATGCAGGATGGCTGCAAAAGCCACTGTGTCAGGTGCTATGAGCATATGGAGAAATGCTGCCAGCACAGCTTGTTTGGCTTGAGGAGTGTCAGTCTCATGGAACATGTGAAGTAAGGTGTGTGTATTCATGTGCTGTGAGTCTGATGTGTCTACACTTACCAGGCTTGCTAGGACATTCTTGCTAGACTTTTTATTCCAGAGTGTCATATGGGATAGGTCTGACAGTCTTTAATGCTTCCAGGCTTTTTTTTTCAGGCCTGATAGTATCATACTTTAAGAGATGGTCTTAAATTGTTTAACCATTAAGGTAGTGATTTTCTAGGTTCTTCAAATGCAGGATTCAAAACTGATCAAACAATTTCTGATTCTGCAAGTTAAAAACTCATTCTGAAAAATGATGACCCTCTTCTGGAGAAAAGTCCCCCACTGTTGCTTGCTTTTATCTGTAATTGTGAGGCTTTGATTTTTCATGTTGACACAATGATTGCAGGCTGAATCCGAAGATGGTTTGCTGCTCTACTGTGGAGAAAATGAACACGGTCGTGGTGATTTTATGTCACTGGCAATTATTCGACGTAGCCTCCAGTTCAGGTAAAACCTCCATCCTGAATCTGATGTAAAGAGAAGGGGCTATTGCTGCCTCCTGGGTCTGCTATATGTGATTAATATCTCCAGTGTCTTTGACTTCTGCCCCATAGAGTGCACCAAATGGACAGTATAATTTCATTTAAGAGTTTTTCAATACTTTTTTCTCTCATTTTTTTTTAGTGTGTGAACATATGCCCTGTTGAGCTCTTTTACTCAGACCTCAGTGTAAAGGCAGAATGATCAGTTTTCGTTAAGGCGTTTGTCTGAGACTCTTAGCTATGTTACCAGAAATGCCAGTGAGACACTGTATTTGCTAATACAGTCTGATAGATATGAAGCAAGTGAAAGAGTATTTCCAGCATCTCCTTACTTGGGAGGGTGAGTCCTTTGAAAGTGGGGAATAACGAAGTGGGTGATGAGCCTTAGTTGTGTTTCTGTTCACCTGCACTGCATGACAGTCAGGGAAAATGGAGCATTTTGTGCACATTCAGCTCTCTTGGAGGTCTTCCTGTCAGTCAGTGCTGAGTTTCAAACAGACTAGCAGAGTTATTAATGTAGTACTGCCTTTCACCAGGGAGTTAGAAAAATTCCCAGGAGAAATTACTGTGATAGCAGGAACTCAGATTGTAATACCCTCCATTTCTGAAACACTTTCAGCTGTTGGCAAGCTTAGCAATACACTTGGTATGGACAGAGAATGCAAAACCTTCTCCACATTAGAAAGACAGATAATGAAGTTTGAAATTTGGAACAGATCTTACTGTAGACTTGCTGTTTTATTTTCCTGCGCTAATATGCACACGAAAATCATGTGGAACAGAGAGGTTCCAGAGTGCAAAAAGAATATTTGGAGTCTAAACCAAACTTTTGGTTATTTGGTTAATGTTAGATTATTACCTTGCTCTCTCTGTCTCATGCTCCCAGGTTCAACTGTGGCACTGGAGTTGGAGTCATAACGAGTGAAAACAAAATCAAGCTGGGGAACTGGCACAGTGTCACATTGTTCAGAGATGGGGTGAATGGCTGGCTCAGGATGGACAACAATGCTCCAGTGACAGGAAAATCTCAGGTTGGTAATCCTGTCCCTGTGGCTCCATCTTGGGGTGTCTCAAGGTTATGATGATGTTTCTTTTCTTGCCATCAGAAGCCTGATCAAATTTAAAAGGTGCATTTTATTTATTGTTGTTAGGACATTTAGTGAACTACCATAAGAGTACAGATTACTCTTCCAAATACATAATCTAGAAATCACTGAGATAAATATCTCAGGGCTGGATCCCATCACAATTTCCCTGTTGTGCTCCATATTTGCTCTGCCCCCATTCTGCCACCCTATGCCAGTCTCAAATACAGGCTATTAGAAGTTTACTAGATTGTACAGCTGCTATCCCTGATTGCTTTCTTTTTCAGGCCTCAGAGAGCTGCTCTGCTTCCTCAGATATAAAAATCAGATGCATATGTGTATATGAGTATATATTTATGTATAATATGCATATACTCACATGAGATTTGTATACAGAGATGTAATTACATGCATATTTTGGACAAAGATTTAAGTATAGTAATGGAGATAGACATTCTGCCTTGACTCATGTTAACACCAGCAAGTTCAACGCTGACAGGATAAAATATAATACAGGAAGATACTTTGACTTGCTCATCTGTTGCTGGGCCAGAAAACAAAATTAAGGCACTGGAAGAAAAGGCAATTTCATATTGCTTCAGATGTCTTTCCTTTGATAGCCACTATTAACATGCCATCCCTGAAAGAAAGCAGTTTCAGACATCTTATTACTTTCCACTTTCATGTGCAGGCACTGAAGGGAAAAAATTGCAGTGCATTGAGTTCTCATCAGCTGGAAATGACAGAGGAAAGAATTTCAGTGTGTCATGTGTTGCTGTTACCAATGCTATGAGGCCATGCAAAGGGCAGATGTGAAACAGGAGAGATATGTACAGCTTCTGCAGTGTGCTGTGCAAGTAACTGCAGGCTCAATAACCTCAGCTTATTTAGCCTGGCAAAATACAGGCTATGATGATAGAATTAATTGTTATAAATGCTATGGGGGCAGGGGTACAAAATTCTGAAGGATTTTAGGCTAGAGGTCAGTGCTGTCAAAGCCACAAATCGGTAAAAATTGGCCGTGAATAAACTGAGAATTTTGAATGTTTTCTTCTGAAGGTCCGTGGGGTTTTGAAAGAACTTTAGAGTAGGAGGCAAAAGTCACATTTCGATCAATTTGTGGCAGGAATTTTGATTCAGTCGCATGTAGTTTGGGTTAGTGGTCCAAAAAGAGTCTGTTGTTTTTTCATGTTTTTTGTTCTTTCCTGTGCACTGTAGCAATTTTACTAAACTTGTGTATGTAGGTTTCTATAGATTCTTTAAAGAGATGGTCAGTACATTTAGCTGAGGCAAAGTGAGCAGAACCCTGCTGAAGTTGTGATTTTACTGGTTTTTGCCTTTTCTTTGTTTTTTATCGTTTTTTTTCTTTTTTTTTTTCTTTTTTTTTTTTTTTTTTGTGATTTCATTATTATTCAATACTGAACACTTGTTGAGTTCTGTCCAAAAGACAATATCTCATTGGTCTGTCCCTCAGGGCTTCTGGTTTAGAAGACAAACAATTTTTGGCAAAAGGAAAGGAAGAAATTGCAGCAAAAGACAGACTACGCTTTCTCCTCAAAAGAGTGATTTTTAGTCTTATTTATTGTGCTTTTAGTAGTTCATGTTATCATGATGGGATGCAGATGAAAAAGGTTGATTTCAAACGGTGGACTGATTTGGGGAATGACTAATGGGAAGGATTTACCAATGAACAACCTACATATTCCCAGACATGATTCTTCACGGAGGAAAAAAATCAATTGTAAACCGCTGTGGCTTAATGAGTTCTCCTGTGTTATATCTGTTGCAAATGATGCTGTGCTCTGCTCTCCCTTCAGGGCCAGTACAGCAAAATCACGTTCCAGACTCCCTTCTACGTTGGTGGTGCTCCCAGTGTGTACTGGCTGGTCAGGGCCACCGGCACCAACCGCGGGTTCCAGGGCTGCGTCCAGTCCCTGAGCATCAACGGGAAGATAACTGATATGAGACCCTGGCCACTAGGGAAAGCTCTCAGTGGTGCTGATGTCGGTGAGTGTCATGGTGTGGGGTCTTTAATCAGTGACTAACCCGGTTTCTATCCTGTTGGAACAAATGGAGCCATGGTCCAGGTTTGAGAGGTGGAAGGTGCAGTCTCTCTTTTTGGCCTGATTTTCCTCTGTTCCTTTGCACATTGCTTTTGCTGGGTCTGTAGTGGGACAGTTCATCACACTGTGAAAGCAAGCCCTTTGTGAGCACACTTACTGTGCACAATAAATAGTAAACCCATTTTCATGAGCGAACAGTAAGATCTGTGTTGCAGATACCATTAAAACTGCGCCAGTATTTCTGCCAGCATCTCTCAGGGCACCTCTTCCTGCCCCTGACTGACACAGTCATGCCATCAGAAATCAATAGTATGTATGCTGAGCTAGCATTTGAAAGAATACGAGCCCAACAAAATACATTTTGCCTAAAGACATCATTGCACTTGTCCAAAGTAATGCATGGATCTCTCAGACTCACAGTCCTGTGGATGTTACAGAGGGCTTTCTGTGTTACACTATATGCTGAAGCATATAGGCTTTCCTGTATACCATCCTTTGTTTTGCTCTCCAGAGTCATGGTATGATTGAAAAATAGCTTGGAATAAATACTTCCAGCAGCTTTATAAAGTGTTAAGATAATATTATTTTCCCTTCAATGAGTAAAAGATGGAGAAGTAGGGATGCTAATTAACTAGTCCTCTCCTATTTATTTATTTATTTATTTCATCCATTTAATGGGCACTTGAAAAAAGTCAGGACAACAAAAATCCTTGCTTTAATGATCTCCCAGTTTAAACAGTATAAACATAAGAGTAAACCCAAGACAGAAGGCAAGTGGTAACAGCGAGAAATAGATTCCATACCACTGAACTCTCCCTCCCATGCTTCAGCCACAAAGTCGTCTTTCTTCCCTTCTGTAGCTGTGCATTTGACATCCCATGAAGGAAATGATTTATGAGACACTTCTTAACAATTGTTCTGTATTCTGTAGATAAAATGGCCAAACTTCTGTGCAATATGGGGTAGAACAGACTGGCCCAAGAAACAGTTGCTGAAAAGAGTAAGATTTTGGAAGCAGAGTGTAATTCCACGATAGAGTGAGAATCTGTGGAATTTAGACAGATGAAAGCCCTACTGAACTTCTCTAGCCTTAATCTCTATTGCCTTTTGGGATGCAGCTAGCTTCATTCCCATCCATGAATGCTCCACATACTACTGCATTAATAATCAACATCAATGAAAAGAAATTCTGTGCTCTGCCATGTGTGACTCGAAACTGACTGTTATGCCTTACTGTCCTTGTGTGACTGCACACATTTATATGGAACTGTACCAGAAGAGACTTGCAAACAATATGTCATGTAAGTATAACTTTAAAGAATTGCAAGCAAACTCTGATAGGGTTTAGGAATGACTTTTATCAGTCAATCACTTGGAGTTTTTTTTTCTGTTGGCACAGTATATAAATCAGGAGTGCTGTGCTACATGTATCACAGAACTGAGGGTGGGGAGGAGAGGGGTCCATCCATCTCTGTGCTCTGTCTTCTGGCTGCAGCAGACGTCCCACTGGGCCATTAGCTGAGGGACCAACAGAGGAGGCACTGCCTGTGGTTTGGAGTGGGCATGGCAGGACCCGGCACTGCTGCAGCTTCTCTCCTTCATCTGCCATTGCAGCCAAGCTTATGCAGCCACCACACTTGTGGGTTGCCTCTTCAGCAGAGTGACCTCTACTGGCCCAAAGGCTGTGAAAAGTCACTGGGACACTGGGAGAGAAGCCTGTCCTTGAATACCAGGCAGTGAAGATAAGAATTGTCTTGGGTTTCTGTTTGTGTCTTCATACCTGATGCATAGAGATCCTTGTTTACACATGTCTTGGCTCTGTTTCCTTGCCTATAAAATAGAGCTAGTGCTATATCCTGTGTCATGATAATCGGTCAGTATATGAAGGATTTGGGGGACAAGATACCTGTCCTTCCTCGGTTCACTTGTGGCCATTGCAGTGCAGACTAGAAGGGGAAAAGGTAGCTCAGTGAGCACTGCCAGCACCCCTGATCCCGTGGCTGGGCATGGGGCAGATGTGATTGTCCCCTTCCATGGAGAAGGAGCATATTTTCCCTTCTGGGGGACTTGTATGTTTTGTCTGTGCTCCTCAGATTAGCCCTGGAGTCCTGTGTCAGCTGCTGTACTCAGACTTCCCTCCATACAATGAAAATTGGACCTGATAGGAGGTCTGTAGATGTGCAATACATGACAATCTGGTCTGACAGGGAATTGTACCAGATAACCTTTGAGTTGTTACTGCTTCTGCCCTGAATTAGGTAGAAAAAGTTGTTTTCCACTGGGGAATAGAGTGATTGGGATGGACCAGCACATCAGCCATTTATATCTGCCTATTTGTTTGCAGTTTTCTTTTTGGCTTTAAGATGGGAATTCAAACTGTAAAGCTGGTGCTGTACAAACACCTGTGTCTTACTGAAGATATGTAGAGACCTGCTCTGGAAACTGGGCTTGCAATCAGAGTACTGTGTTTAAACAAAACAAAAAGGCATATCCCCTTCTTGCAATAGTTTTTCAAGACTTCTCTTAATCACCTCAAATTGCAAAACTGTTCCCCAGTGTTTATTATCAGAGCTGTCTCACGGAACCTTTGTCATCTCAGAGGTAATACGCCAATGTGCCTCAAAGTAAATGTGTAATTCTTAGTTTGCCATAAAACACTAAGCCCTCCAAATGGTGTGGTTACTGTTGTACACCACAAAAGTCTTACTTGGTCTTTCTTAATGTATACAACCAGTTTGTTACAACTGACACACAGAGAGTTATTTGTTCAGAAACTAAAGGAGAAAATAATTTCAACTAGAACGTCAGTCATATATGTATTTGATGATTGCATAGTCTGACTTTATAGATACCAGTTTTAAGAAGCAAATGAGAATTTATTTGTTGTACAACAATTTTAGCTAAAATCCAGCAAGAAATAAACTCCTTGTTATTTAAGTTGATGTGCCAGCATAGTAGAGATGCTTCTTAAAAAGCCCATATGTTGATGGTATGGATCCCTTTTAGTGTGGACAAGAGGGTTGACAACCTCATTTTGGCTAATAAGATTAGTTGATAATGATTAACACCTCTCATGGTCAGCATGGCATGAATTTACAGTGAACAGAGAAGCACTTAAGATAATTGAAATTAAACGAGGCATGGTGCTTGTAAACAATTTAGAGAAATTTGTATCTTAGAAGAAAATAGATACAAAGAAGAGCAGACAATAAGTAATCCAGGGAATGATTGAAAGTTACATCTATCATGGTTTGATTGTAAGGGCTACTTTTTGCTCATATAAGGTCTTTTGCTGGTCTGATATTTAAAAAAAATACTAATAATCAAGTTCCCCTGTCTAAATTGCACACCATTTGACAAACTGGGAGAGAACCTGGGCAGGAGAGCAAATTGTGTTGGTTAATAGCAACGATCAACAGCCAAATAAATCTTTTTTGACAAACTTTTCTGATGAATTGATGTTCTGACTCCTGTGTTTAGGTGAGTGTAGCAGTGGCATCTGTGATGAGGCAGCCTGCATCAACAGTGGCACCTGTACTGCAAGCAAAGCAGATTCTTACATTTGCCTTTGTCCTCTTGGATTTAAAGGTCATCATTGTGAGGAAGGTGAGTGGGTGCTGAGATGCCTCTGTTTCCTTGTCTATGTTCTTTAGTGTTCAGTGTGTTTTCCACTTAAGAGGCATGGGAGGAGGTCTCATATTGTTACACTGATAGAATACTTGTTAGTTCATCTTTTTAAAGTCACATACTGAAAGCCTTCCCTTACTGCTTTGAAGCTACACCCAGTTCGTATATAAACTGTGATTCTCAAACCTCTTTTCTTATTTAAACTAACTGTACTTAAGCATCTTGAAATTCCTGTTCAGAAGTTAAAATAATGTACCACCCCACAACTGCACATTAATTCGAAAAAAAATACGTACCTTTCTCCTAAAACCAGTGTCAGTTGTTTATTTTGAAATGTAAAGGATGTAATGTCAATTTCCTGGTAATATCAGAGATACAAGTCGTAAAATACATGTGGAATTGTTTTCTATGCTGTAGAACTTTTCATGCCACCACCCACTGTGTGCATGCTTACCACCTTGAAAGGCACTATTATGAATCACTAAAGAAAAGGTACACAATTTCTCACAGTACAAAGTACAGTACAAATACATCCCTGGAAAAGGAAGGGACTAAGAAGTGTTGGGTAGGATTCAAAAATATTTTTAATTTAGATGAAAAGGAAATCAGGTTGTTTTGCTAAGCATTAGCTTAAATACATAACATAAGGAACAGACACTGGTTGGTAAGAGTCAATCCTTTATGTTTGAGCCTCAAGTGACCTGCTTATGATTTCTGGATTTCCAGCACTCACCTTGGCCATACCTCAGTTCAACGAATCCTTAAGATCCTTTGCTAGCACACCCTGGCCCTTGGAACCACAGAATTACCTTTCCTTCATGGAGTTTGAGCTGACATTTCGTCCAGATTTAGAGACTGGTGTCCTTTTGTACAGCTATGACAAAGACAGCAAGGACTTCCTCTCCATTAACATGGTGGCTGGCTACGTGGAGTTCAGGTTCGACTGTGGCTCTGGAACAGCTATTATCAGGTAAATGGTGTTGCCTGTGTGTCCTTCCCAACTGTGCCATGGTGCTGGTACACGAGAGGAGTGGGCTGGAAAGAGTCACAGCCTCTGATGATGTGTGCAAGCCCCTTGGTCACTCGTGCTTGCTCCTAAGGAAGCACTAAAATTGTGGTCAAGGGGACAGGATTTTCTTCCTACATCAGTTTTATGTTTCAAAGCTTTGTGCTTTATATTACTGCAGATGTTACATTTGTGTCTGTATGGTATTGCAGTAATTCCCTTCTTCACCCCGTGACACTGAACCATAGCTAGTTAGGGGATCTGTAAATATTTTATGCATATACTTTCTAGCCACAGGATTTCACAATATTGGCACTTATGTGATCATCCTCCTTTCTGGTTTCCAGTTCCAAGCAGGGGTGCCAGGCTGGAGGTGGCACAAGAAGATACATCTTCAGGTCTCCCCACTTCCTCATAGTTCTGTTTTTTGAGTGACCTGAGGCTAGTATCCAATTTATACAACCTAAGCTGTATAAATCATAAATGTGTGGTTTGACCAAAGTTCCCAGACAGACCTTCTGCAAGGGGTTCATTGCATCCTAAAATGAATGTCTAGGAGGATAGAAGCAGTGAAATTCCTCAAAAACACTGCTCTCTCTCCCTGTGTAACTAAATGCCCAGTCACTGGGCAATTGCTCCTGGGCTTTCTGAAAAGGCACTGGGCTGAACAGAGGCACTCAGTATCTTGGATGTGACCCAGGAGGCTGCCAGTTTGACCAGGCTGACCTGATATTTAGAAATGATCTATATAAAGCTCATGCAGAATGTGTACACTGTCTGCAAGTCTTGCATACCAATGATTCCAGTGGATGGGCATCAGGAATTTTGACTATATTGTGATTAGAGAAAATGTACTGATTTTACACTGAATGAGGGCTCAAGCAAACAAACTCATTCAGTTTTGCAGACAAAATGAGATATGAAATTTCAAGGGAGAAAATGCAAAATAATGCACAAGCCTAGCAATGCACAGCTGTGGAAAAACAGTGTTCTCAGACAGAGAAAGATCCTGGAGTCGCAATGGATAGTTCTGTGGGAGTAACAGCAAACTGTTTAGAGACAAATACAGAAACCTAAGTACAATACAGACACTTATTAGGAATGGAATAAGGAAGAATGCCTCTGTTGAAGCCCACAATGCACCCTGTCTTGAAAACCTACTGCTATTCTGGTCACATAATTCCAAAAGAATTTAGCAAAATTAAAAAGGAAGAGTAGTTTTGACATCCAGGAGAGGTAAGTCAGCATCTTCCACAAAGCTTTTCTACAGCAGGACCTTTCAGCCCGGTAAAGAAAGAGTCGGGTGGAAGTATGATAGAAGTTTTTAAATAATGAATGACATGGAGATTAATGAGTATTCTGTATTTTTTCTATATGCAAAAAAAGTAAGGAACCAAAGAAAAGACTTTTTTCTTTGGGTTTGGTTTTTGGTCTTTTTTTGTTGTTTTTTTTTTCTTTTTTTTAAGAGGAGTATATAAATAAGTTGTGGAAACTAATTGTCACAGCAAGTTACAGATGCCAGAACTATAAATAGGTTAGAAAAAATTGGACAAATTTGAAGAAAGCTCCATTGAGAGAGATCAAACACAATTGTACGGATGCAGCCTCTGACTCAGGAAATGGCTAAATGACAAGTTGCCAGAAGCTGGGAGGATATATCAAGGGAAGAATCACTTCATACTTACCCTATTTTCTATTCTCTTGTTGAAAAGTGGCAGAAATGGCTAATTTTGGAGACCTTTTCTCCAACTCAATAGCCCTTCTTACAACAGCCTTCAATCTTTACTGATTGCAGCCTTCTAATTCCTGTTACTGGCAACCATAAAATATTAAAGTAAAATTATTTTTTTCCTTCCAAGAATATTGTAGCACTTCAAAACACCTGGACTAAAGTTTGACTGATATGTAGAGTTATAAATGTAGAGAGAGCCACAAGCATATGTCTGGGAGTAGAGACTCCCCCTTTCTGCTGGAAAGCAGAAGAACAAGCTGGATGCCAGCTACTGCCTGAACTACATGCACTGGAGGAAAAGAGTGTGGTGAGATAGCTGAGCAGTGGGTGAGACTCAGGAGACCCTCAGGATTCATTGAAAGTTGTAAGGCTCTCCTGTTAACTCTTCTTTCTAGATAAAATGTGCAACTCCCACCCTGTTGTCAGCTCTGTCAGTGGTTAAATAGGACAAACAGATTCCCTGTTTTTCGTGCCTGCCTGGTCAATGTCCACTTGAATGTCTGTCTTAATCATCCTACTTCATGCCTACCCTTTGTCTTTAATAGGGGTATAGCTCTGGTCATCCTGATACCTCTGCCATAGGACCACCAGGCTGTTAGATATTGTAATATAATCAGAACACAGCCATATTAACTTTATGGTTAGAATGAGACAAGCTTATTTGTATATGTCAGCAGCAGCAGTAGGAGAGCTGATGCTGGTGAAGGTTGTGATTTCCTGATGTATCCCAGGATGGAAGCAGCTCAGTGTGCTCTGGGGGCTCCACAGGGAGAAGGGATGCTGAGTGGGTGACCAGATGAAGAACTGAGCACTGAAATGTCTCAGAGGAGAAGTTGTTGGGATTTCCCTGGGATTTTCCTTGGCCAGGCATTCACAGGATTGAGATCTTCATGCTCTGGTGTATTTTTTAAGCTTTGGTTTACATAGGGAAGTGTAACCCCACACCACATGAAGAGCCAGGAGTGTTCAAATGCCAGAAGTAAGTGTTACCAAACTCATACTGGTTTCAAAAAGCCCATGATTCCAAGAAAGAGGTTGCAGCTCTGAAGTGATGACTCTGCAAGGCTTAATCATCCCTGATTGTAATTAAATCTAACAAAGCAGGAGGGTTAGCATGATGATGACCTAAGCAGCAGAGGAGACAATGCTTGTATTGCCACTTACTATGTAGCCAAACCTATCTGGTTCCTTTATATGTATACATTGACTTCTTCAAGGTGATTAGATTTCCTTAGCTATTGATTTACCCAACATAGTTAAACCCTAAATAGTGCTAGAGGAAGGAGGACTAGTGAATGCCATTGCTTGATGATATTGTTAATGAAGGTTTTCTGAACCAAGTGTCATTCAGAGGTGTCAAGTACTACTGCCAACGTCATCAAAATAGATAAAAATGAGCTTTAAGAAAATTTGAAGGATGGAAAAAACGTGACAGAAAGGTTTCAAAATGATGTTGGTTGTTAAGAAACAAAAAAAGAAATATTGTTTTTGCATTTTCAAAATTAAGTTTTTAAATCAGCATTTGAATGACTATTGCCTCACTATTTCAAATTAAAATTTTTTCCTTTTTTTTTTCATTTCAAAATGTAAGGGGGTTTTTATTTTTAAATGTAAGCGTTCTGAAAATACAAAACATAATTTCATCCCCAGAAATTCTGTTTTTTCTTCACTGAAGCTAGGAAGTCTTACGGGTCTTAGATAACACAATTCTGATTTTTCTGGCTTTGCTGGTAAATCAAACACAAATTTCCAGTCCTCCTGGAGGAAAGACTGCAACATCTCATATAGACATAAAATGCTTTAACCAGTATAGTAAAATGACATTTGAAAAAAAGATACAAAGATCTATAGAACTTGTGAAGGGGAATGTGGTTTTGCCCTTCATACAGGCTGCTATTCATATTAGTTCTGTGCCAGTAAAGATTGTAAGAACTGCTTAAAAATGCTTCCTTTGAGACTGGTGAATACTTAGCACAACTGAGGATTATTGTTCCCAGCCAAGATCTCATCACATCATTAGGATAATTTTTTAATTACTTCCCTTTTATGTACAGCATCCGGGCTGCACGTGTGTGTGCGTGTAGATGTCAATGTAACAGGATGCACAAATAGAGCTGATAAGCCAGCACAAAGTAGTTCTGTTTTAAAAGAGGATGAAGAATGTGGGGCTAGACCAACCATTAAGTGGAATTTAGTGAAATGAGGATGTGTAGGTAAGACAAAAATTTGTTTGTATGTGTTATAAATGACTGAGCAGGAAAACTAGCACAGAGGTATCTGAAGTGTATGCTGGTGATAGCATTTCATTTATAAATAAAACTAGAGTTCTTGTTATTTGCTCTAGAAATATGGTCTTTGCTGATGGGGCTCTGAAGATTGTTGCTTCCTTATAAGGGAAGAATCACAGTGGCTGATACTTATTTGTTATTTGGAAAATCATCCCAGAGGACTTGGCTTTTTAACATTCCAGAGTATCAAAAAGGCGCAGTGTTACATGCTTGAAATTTTCTTGCCCTTGAACCAGGAGTGAAGAACCTGTGAGTGTGGGTCAGTGGCATGAGCTGCGAGTGTCTCGCACGGCGAAGAATGGTATCCTGCAGGTGGACAAACAGAAGCCAGTGGAAGGGATGGCAGAGGTGAGCTCATGGCAGGCTTGTCTTGAATGCAGCTGTCGGATGTTAAGTGATTGCATGGTAGACTGCACAGCCTGCTCTCAAAGCTCTTACTAGCTTAAAACAGCATGCACGTTAGGGCGTTTTCTTAAGCCCAGAGTTGGGAATTTGTGCATAAGGTCTTTTCTCTGAGGACAAGGATACCCATAAAAGCAGTGATCCCACTGGAATCCGACT
Organism: Sturnus vulgaris; assembly: GCF_052056855.1. Lineage (NCBI taxonomy): Eukaryota > Metazoa > Chordata > Aves > Passeriformes > Sturnidae > Sturnus > Sturnus vulgaris. The sequence goes on along the minus strand of NC_142283.1, from coordinate 69,675,813 downwards.
GTACCTGCTCCTGCCATGTAAGTGGGCTCACATTTTTATGTCTGGCTCATATATCTTCCTGAGGTTCTTTTGTTGGTACTTGCTGTGGCTAAGTCTGTTGAGACCACACGAGAGGTGTAATTTGGCGAAGTATCATGCTGAAAAGTATGTGCCCAGTCTTTTTTTACCTATTTCTGAATATTGTCATGGAAAAGTAGGTCTGAAGAGAATTGTCTTCTTCTTGCAAAAGTAATTTGCAGCCCAGAGTAAGGGCTGGAACAATCAGAGTTGATGATATGCTTTTTGTTCTTCACTCACCAAGTGATCATAGCGAGTCAAATTTATAATAAAGTGAAATTGTACTTGTACCAAGCAGGATATTCACTCTGAGCACTCAAATGCATCCACAGAGGTACATTTTCTATCTTGATAAAAGCCGAGAAAATGTCTTTTACTTAGTGGAGAGTGAAGACAGAAAACCAGACTCCAGATCCCATAGCAGAAAAATCCCATAGCAGACTTTTCGGCAAACGGGGAAACTTTTATCAAAGCTTTGACTTTTCTTCAAAAATTTAAATAAATTGAAATTCCAGTTGTCTCTTAGAAGAGAAATTGAGTGAGAAACATTTGACTGGAGCACTCAAGCTTTCTTTTGATAGATGGGTTAAGGTGAACACTCCCATTTTTTTTCTCTTAAGTGCTGCAGTGCAGTGCTCCAGGAGGAGGGTGGCTGGGAGCTGCCAACCATGAAAGCACAGAAGCTACTGCAGGACTGGAATTGCAGTTATTCCATCTTTAGCTGTTAAATGTCTTTCAGTTTACTCCAGGACCCTGAATGTTCCTATGAGGTGTCCTGAGCAACTGCTTCTGGCAATTGATGCAAACTCAATGTTTCTTTCATTTAGCCCCATAACTTACTGAAGGTTATCTCTTAGATGTTGGAAATATGGAATGAATGTCTCTTACATGAACTTTACTCTGATTTTAGTTTTATGAAACTAATTCTGATTATAGGTTTAAATCAGTGTACCTCAAGTCTTGGCAAATAAATCTAGGTGTGCAGTCAGCAAACACGATAAGTTAGTTTCTTTCTTCCTTCGGTATTGCCATTTTGAAACACTTGAGATTTTTCGGCTACTTCTGACTGGGATAATGAAAAGTTCGTCAAGAGTATCCTACTTTCTTGATTGTACAAAGAAGAGGCATTGAAATAAGCTATAACATCTAATGTATGATTATCACAACTCATGTAGGCTTAATCTGAAGATGCAAACATGGTTCCAGCTACTCTAATAAAATGTTATTCTATGTTTCTTGCAGGGGGCTTTTACACAGATTAAATGCAGCTCTGAAATATTTATTGGTGGAGTCCCTAATTATGATGATGTGAAGAAGAACTCTGGGATCCTCAGACCCTTCAGTGGGAGCATCCAGAAGGTGTGTGCCCAGAGAAACACACTGTGGGCATTTATTTCCATTGCATTCAGTGCATGCTTTTTGTGCAAACCTGCACTTATTCAACTTGCAATATTTAAAATAATCAAGGATTTCACCTCATTTAACCACCATGAAGTGGTTAAATGATTATTTCACAGTGAAAAGTCCACCTAGAGCATTCTTACACCACCATGGAGATGCACACCATACTGCTTTCCCTTCTTACAATTGTATATGGGGCACATGAATGGAGGATATGTTTTCCATTGTTGGCAGACATTAGGGATAATGTTCCCATGTGGTCAGCTGAGCATGAGTGTAGTTCATATCAGGCCTAGTAAATAATCAAATGAAAGTGCAAACTGAACTAACATTTTTCTTTTAAACATATCTAAAATAACTTGGATAAAGTTGGAAGATCAGCCCTGAATCCTCACATTTTTAGAGGAGTGAATTATTGCATCAGACTAATGCAAAGAAATAACATGTAAAACCAAATTTTTAATAATAGTTTTTATTTTTTTTTTAACTCTATAGTTAACAATTGCTCCAGGACAGAAAAGTAATTGTAGTTCAGTGTAAATTGTTTCATCACTCGGTCTGACATTTCTTACTGTTTTTGTCAGTTGTCCAGCAGAAAAGATGAAGTTCAGGAAAACGGGGGTAGTGAGTAATAGTGATGGGAACAGGTTAGGCACATGAACATGGGAAGGTAGACTTGACTAAACACAGTACATTTTGGGTGCAAGGTAGAGAGCCCAGGAGAAATTAACACAGATGGCAATTACAGAGTTGTACGCTAGAGTAAAGGCACTGATAAGGATTGGGAAATGAGGAGTGTGAGTCCTTATCTCTATGATGTACTTGGGAAGGTGGATTTGTATTCTCAGAGGCATGAATGGAATGTCAAGGAAAAGTACTGCCTGCCTTTTGGGCACTGAGAACATTTAGTTGCTTCTTTTACACATAATATGATTTTGGAGAACTATACAGAAATAGAGTGGCAAACATCACCAAGTACTGGAAAATATGCAGTGTATAGAAAAACCTAAAATCACAATACGTTTAGTTTGGTCAGATAAGGCTGAGAAGTGACTTTATAGTGCTCTTCTAGTTCCTAGATGAGGATGAGATTTTTTTTGGATACATGGGGCTGGAATTATGCAGAAAAAGACATTATGAGAAACAAGGGCTGGAAACTGAATATAAGTTTAAAACCAGAAACAAAAGACATGTTTTTATGAGTGGAGACTTGTTAATCTCTGGAACAATGCAGTCAAAATTTAGAAAGAAGCTGAAAACATAATGAAGTCTTCCGTGGTTCATTACATGACAGGACTGGATGTTTTTTCTGCTGTTAGAGTTGTGTAGTGCTTGATGCAGCCTCTTCTCCAGGTAGGATCCCCTAAGGTGTATTCTCCGAGTTCTGCAGGAGCCAGAGCAGCTACTACCTTTTTCATTTCTGACCTTAAAATGTATTGTTTGTTAAGATGTACTTATTTTGATGCAGCTGAGATCAGATGCTGTGCCCACATGCAATCTCTCTTGCTGAGATGTTAGCTGAGATTATACAACTGTTGGTTTATTTTGGAGAACATATGCTGCTGACATATTGGAAAAATCCCAGCATTTAGCAGTTCTCTTCCATTTATATACAAACAGTTTTGTGAAGTCATTATTTATGTTTTTCATTCATACTAACTCTGGCTTCTTTCAGGCCAGATAAGATACTAGAAAGCAATAGAAAATGTGAAAAACAAGCTGTTCTGCTTAGTATTTCTGCTGTCAACACTCATCTCCTGGGGGTTTTTCTGATCTCAGAATTGCTTTTCCTCAGCAGAACTCGCCTAATTTTACCATCCCAGCTCACGGTTTGGCTACAAAGCCTTGCACCAGTTTTCAGCCACAGACCTGGTAAATTCCACACAGCTTCCCCCCCTTACAGGGGTTGCCTAAGGCTATTTCACAAGATACAAAAGAGATTAATCTCCAGTGGATCAGGAGGAGCAAAAGTATGAGTTGGACCTCTGCAACTAGAAAACCTACAAGAATAGGGTTTGGGCCAAGTTTTGAGAGTTATATTTCTCTGAAGTCTTTCAGAGGAATCTTCTAACTGGCAGCAGGATACTATGAATTTAGAAGTTTTTACAATGTGTTTTTACACCTTTTTTTTTTTTTTTTTTTTAACACATAGATAATCTTGAATGACCGGACAATTGATGTGAAACAGGATTTCACTTTTGGAATCAACCTAGCAAATGCTGCCCACCCCTGTGTGACCTCACCATGTGCAAATGGAGGCACCTGCGTTCCCAAGAAGGAGAGCTACGAATGTGATTGTCCCCTGGGCTTCGATGGGCAGCATTGCCAAAAAGGTAACAATGGCTGGATTTCAACCCAGGGATCTGGAGCTGATCACAAAAATAAGGAAGATTTAGCACCTACAACTGCTGCTGTACACATGCCTGTAAATAGAAACCCTGGAGGCCAGAGCTCCCTTTTCATCTGTGCCACTTTCCACGTATCTACAGAAGAATTTGTTGTGTAATTTGGGAATGTGGTAACTGTTATCCCAGCTCGAGGCTGGGATCCATAGATACCAACTTGGTATCTGGTTGCTTGTGGTGGACAACACTGAGCACTAACACTTCATACATGTCCCTAATTGTGCAGTGCTGTTCAAAGGGGAATTCCTGCCAGGCTCCTCCAGCCACAGTTATGTTACATCCAGAGGCATAAGCGTGGGTAACCCTTGTAATTTTATCCTCTATACAGCTCACAGCAAACTCTGTTCTCACACACAGGAAGGTCTGCTCCTGTTTTAGACACTGACAACTCTGACGGAGATGTCACCACCTGCAGAGATCAGAGATCCTGCCTTGGTGGGGTGAAGGAGGCCACCAAGGAGGAAGATTCATCCACATGCACATTACTCTCTTTTCTTCAGAACCACTGTAATAGTTCAAACCTCAGATTCAGGAAAAGGATAAGATTGCAAGAAAATTGTTTTAAAAGTGTGTTTTGAGTTAGTCCACTAGATGGAGTAGTTTCGCTTCTGTCAAGCTTGATCTTTAAAAAAATTCCTGAGGGAAGGTTTTGTAATGTAACAGTAAACTCGGTTCAAAAGAACTGGCTGACATTATTGTCTTCACCCACTGCTTCATTTCTCACAATCATAAACTTCAAAGTTAAATGTAGTGGTTTTGGTTAAATTGTGATGAATAGATTGGCCTTTTCTCCAAAACAGACAATATCTTAGAACAAAAGCATTATGTTAAAATGCAGTGCAAGAAACCCCTTTGTTTATGCTGTTGGTCTAACTAAGAGCCGAAACAACGTCATATACCCTGACGTTTTTGTCGGCAGTTGGGATTTTGACTTTCTAGGTATGTGCAGGGTGCTAAATTCCTGACTTCCAAGATGGTATCTGCAGCTGTACTGACACATCTCCAGGGGCAGTCAGTCAAGGGAATGCTTTACAGCCTGGGGGTGTGACTGCCTGCCTGTTTGGTGTGCAGTGCTGGGGCTGCAGCTCCTCACCTCTGCTCGGCCCCTGGCCTGTGCTCAGCCCAGGAGCTGTGTCTGAGCTCATGGTACCAGCACTGGTGTCACTTGGCTGGCGTGTCCTTCCCTGAGGTTGTCATCTCAGTTGGTGTCCAGGCTTTCAGACAGTCTGAAGCACCTTTTGCCTATGACTTAGCCAGGTCCTGAGTGCTGCTTCCTATGTGAATCTAATCTATATTCATTTTTAGGAGTGTCCAAAAGCATGAGCCACCTGGTCTCTGTTCCTGCTGCCTGAGGCTCCTGTTCAGGTGCAGCTCAACCTCCCTGCACTTGTGCAGCCTCAGCTGCCACCAAAAATTGAAGGGTTTTCTGATGGATGTGCAGAGAGCATGGAGGTTGCTCCTGAACCTCAGTCCATGAGAGCCTTGATGAGAAACAGATTCCTCAAAATAATCCTTGCCTGTGTCTCTCTTGGGGTGTAGACATGGTTAAGGTGAGATGCACGTCTGTGTCCACTTGTTTCACAACAGGGTTTTGGTTAGTGCACTCAGAAGGTATATGAGGTGAAGGTGCTGTCTCCATCCTTCTTGGTGGTAGGCTGCTGTAAAAAACCCTAAAGGCCAAAGTGCTTGTGAGAGACTGCACCTCATTCTTCAAAATTAAACGCACCACTTAAAAACTCAACTAATGCTGGTATGTGGTATAAGAGATATTGATTCATATTGTAATGAATCATCAGCTGAAAATTCAATAGAGTTTTTGCTGGTATTGCGAGGTTTTATATCTTCTGTCCAAGCTTGAGGAGTGATAAAGGTATTTTTATACTCTAAGATGAAATAGAACAGCAGACAGTTGTTTTCCCTTGGCAAGAGCTGATCCCTGGGTAAAACCTGGTGAGTCATTCAGATTTGAGAAGCAGGGCTAGCAGAAGGATTTGCTGCTGGTCCCACCTGTCTGTGCTTTTATGTGTTTTGAGCAGACAAATATAGATAATTGGAGCAATAATGAAAACAGTGCTACCGTCACAGGTGATTGTAGTCACTTAAGCAAATGGTAGGTGGGAGATTACACATTTGCAGAAAAGTGGGCATGAAATCGGACTAAAGGAGATTTTAATGTTTTAGAATAATAAACCCAGAATGTTCTTATTTTGTTTTGTGCTGACTCACTGCAGAGTGTGGAAGTTACTGCCTAAACAGTAAGTACTGCAAATTATGTGAAAACTGCTCTGTCATTGCGTGTTTGTCTGAATGCTGGGTTTCCATTAAGCCTGGCAAGTTTCTGTCATTAAGCAAAAATATTTTCTAATATTTTTCTTAAACATTTTGTTGTTGATATTTCGAGCTGCATCCAAAGCATTTGCCAAGCTCAGAACAGTGGCTGTAGAGCTGGTCCCTGTATTTGCAGAGCAGAGGGGCCAGGCAGCTGGCTGGGGGTTTTGTGGTATGACTTCAGGTTGCCCTGCAGTCCAGGGCTCACTCCTGCTTGTCATTAGAGCTTGGTGCTCGTCTGCTGAGTCGTGATGAGCAAAGAATGGGGGTGTTTAGTCCTAGAGCTCCTTACTGGTCCTGCTCTCTTCCAGCTGCAAAGATCCTGGCTGCATCAAGTCTACTGCTAAAATTTGCTTATTTTTCTGCACTCAGATTCAGGGAAACAAATAAGAGCAAGCAGAGGTAAATGCCCATTAAGCTCGCTAGAGGAAATCAGAGTACTCTGGCACAGGCAAGGGTTGCTGCATGACATGGGCACCTTCCCCTGCTGAAGGCAAGAGCAGTGGGGCTCTAGTGCAGGATGTGATGGAGGAACAAGGCTCCTTCCATGCTCTGCTGCCATCAGAGACTGTCCAGTGCAGGAAGCGTCAGACCTAGTGAAGAATGTTTGGCCAGTGTAACACAACTTTTGCAATCTCCCAATGATGTTGGCAGACTGCAGGCTGGACATAGCCCGTGGTGGTTTCTTTAGACACATTAGGCAGCTTTCCTGATTTCACTATGGATGAAAACAGTAATTTGTCACTATCTAAAATTCTCAGTCTTGGCACCTAGAGATAAATTTCGTACTGCTGTTGCTGGCTACCAGGCTGCACCAGTTATTGCATATCTGTGTCACAGTGAGCTCTAAAAGCCCAGCCAGACCCTGTATTGCATAAGAAAGCAAGCATCCTTGCCCTGGAAAGCTTGAAATGTATATAGATGGGATTAGTGGGTTGGAGGGATTATTCCTCAGTAAGAAAATAGGATGAAGGCATCTATTTTAAGTAATTTATACAATTGGCTTGTATTTATGCAGCAGTCAATTATGGGAGATCAGCAACAAACTGTAGGATGTTCATTCAACAAAAAAATCTGTTTGGGCCTGTGCTCACAGCCTTGTGAAGGGCTCTGTATATCAGGGATGTTCTGTGATTTGTGTCACACGGTTGAGTTATTTTGCCAAAGTCTTCTCCGTGGGCAGCAGTGCACCAACTCCAGTTCTGGCTGGAATGTTTTCCACTGTCCCAGCCATACACCATGGGGGTACCTGGGGCTGTCCCTAGAGAAATGCTGCATGGGGCACACAGAAAACAACCCCCACTGCAGTGTTGAATACACCAGCCTCTGCCATGCAGCCTTTAGCATAGTCCCGATTGTTTTCTGAAGTGACCTGGGACTCTGGGCTCTGTAACTCCTCCCTGGAGATATCCTGGCCCCCACACTGCACCCCAGGGCTGAGCTCTGAGCAGGCAGCAGCCACTCTGTGCGGTCACATACACTGAAAGAGAAAACAGGGAGCTCACAGGTTGTCTGTGCTGCCTCTCAGCCTCCCTTTGCAGAGTGAGAGTCCCTAATGTGCTCTGCATATGGTGCTCTGTTAGCAGCTGGGGAGGAGTTTTTTGGTCTATAAACAAAGGTGGTTAATGCATAAGCTTTGGCAGGAGTGAGTTGAACCACATGGAGAATCAAGGAATGTGGAAATGGGGGCAAAGAGAAAATTTGCAATGTTTTCCCAATACTTCACAATTTTCTGTACTAACATTTGTGGTGGAGCAATACATTAGGCTCCTCACATGGAGGCTGTAAGTAGAGGGATTATCAGCCATTTAAACTCCCTGAACTACTGCCCCTACATTTAGGCAAAATCTGGCATTGCCTTTCTGCAAAGCAGTGTGGGTTTGGCTCAGTTCTGTGCCACTGGCAGGTGCCTGCCGCTGCAGGAGTAAATCAATAAAGGAGTCTTGTCTCTTTTTTTCCTTCCATTTCCAAGTCAGCTATCTGACACTCATCTTCATTTTTTGTATTTACCTCTCAGCCATTACAGAAGCAATTGAAATCCCACAATTTATTGGTCGCAGTTACCTCACATACGATAATCCAGATATCCTGAAAAGGTAATGTATCTCCTGTGGACCTAAGTATTCTGTTTCTTAAATGTTATAATGTTAGGAGCCTCATGTGGGAGAATGTAGTATATTTACATGTTTATGCTGCATTTATAATATTTCTGCCATATTTTTAAATTTCAGGGGAAAATACATTTTAAGTGCGTATCTGCGTGGCTTAGTTTGCTATATTTGAGCATCTTGCAGCCTGTCAAAAAATAGCACACGTATGTCTGGCATGGAGAGGGACTGGTTCTTCCCTGAGGGCAAAGAACAGACATACAGAGCCTGTGTCTCAAAAGAAACTAAGGACCTTAACTCCTTTTTAACTCTTGCTTTAGTCTAACATTTAGGTCCTCAAGGTTGCTTTTTTGACTGCTCTGTACCCTAGAACATCCCCACATTCTAGCAAATGTTGGCTTGTTTCAACAAATTTCTCAATCTATCTTTATTTTAGCCACAGAGTAGAGAAGGGTTCACCAGCCCTCACCTGTCATTTGGTGCCTCTCACTTTATTGGGACTTTGTGATTTGCCTTCCTATGCCACTTCCACTGGCTTCTGAGGGCATCACACCTATTGGGCATTCTCAGAATCTGCTTTTTGGGCTGGATTTCACACTAGGCTAGAGGAGAAAAAGGATTTTCTCTTATTTCTATGGAATAACCTAGCAGCTATTGTGTTTGGTATCCTGGAGAGACGAGTTAAATTCCTCTACTCTGAAGTGATGGAAGTGGAGGTATGAACCACAATCCTTCACAAGTCAGTCAGCATGTAAATGAGTTGCAGGACAGTAACCCACCAGTCCAGCAGAGGAGAAATGCTGCATCATCTTTTATGTTTTTTTGAAAGAAGACTGGCACAATTTTGTATTTTACTGTTATTTCCTTCTTCTACATTCAACAGGGTATCAGGAACAAGAACAAATGTGTTCATGAGGTTTAAAACTACAATGAAGGAAGGCCTTTTGATGTGGAGGGGAAACAGTCCCATGCGACCTAACAGTGATTTCATCTCTCTAGGCCTTCAGGAGGGAGCATTAATATTCAGGTAAATTTTTTCTCCCTTCTTTGTGTAGCACACAGGGCTCAAAGGAGTTTCTACAGCGCATACAGTGCATACAGTGTGAGACACTCTCATCCTTAAAGTTTTGTTCAATAATGGGTCCTATTTGCTTTCTGGGAAAGGATGTAAGTTGAAGAGGTAATGTGCTGCAAGATTTGCATCACTCCTCCTTCCCAATTTTTCAAACATCAGGGCTTTATTCTGATTTTCTGAAAGATTTCCTATGAGGGGATGAATACTGATAAGCCCCCCACATACCTCTCAAGTCTATCTCGGTTAGGCAGAGCAGGGTAGGGCTGGCAGGGATTTGAGGACAAACGCTGGTGGTGCCAGTGCTCACTGTGGGCTCACTCTTTGCCAGGCAGTGCACACAGGAGCCGTGCTTCCACCACCCCAAACCCCCAGATATCCATCCCTGTGACACACACACACAGCTGTCACCACGCCTTGCTTCTGCCACCATCCACAGAATCCCTTAATTAAGCTGTAATACCGCTGTGAAAATGGTGAAATTGGGGAGTATTGGGAAATGCTGGGGTCTTGCTCCAGAATCTCTTTCTCCCTGGCAGACACTCAAGCAGACCCTGTGCAAGTTTTTGCATGGTGCTTTTTCTGGGACTCCTGTTTTTAAAGCCTTGTGTTTCCTCACGGCGCTCCTTTAGGTTGTGTAAGGCAAATACTGAAACAGCAAACTACAGATGCCATCACAATCATGGATTGTTATTAGATGCTATCTATGATTATGTGGCAGAGAGTTTATTATTTAAGCTATTTTTTTTTGCTTTACTTAACTGTTCTTTGCCACCATGAATGTATAAATAAGTTGCATGTTTCTATTTAAATTATTTTCTTTTAAGCTTTTTTATAAATGTGATTTATCAATGGCTAACTTGGCAAAAGCTTTTAGTTTCCTCTTTAATTTATAAACAAGAAACTGAGTCTGCGGAAGTGGTGCATTTTTAAAATATCTTTGGGAGGGACTGTCTTTCTGAGATGCATGGTAGTAAGTGGCCACTCTATTCTGTTTCCAAAGCACAGTGCAATTTTTATTAGGCTGTTGCTCTTCCCCAGAGATGAAGATTGTCAAAGGCTTTAGATCAAACCAGCTGAATTTTACTGAGATATTTTGTACCTTCCACATTAATTTAGGAAGGTGAAAAATTAGGCTACCGAAATAAAAACCTCATAAGCAATCACTGCTTACTGAAGGGGAGTATCAAAGCAGATGGTGAAAGGACAATGCAGAAAAAAAAATTCTAAAAGGTTGATCCTCATGTTAGATTTTTACCTTTTGAGTGGTGAAGGACTCAAGAGACTATCAAGGCTGTGAATTGCTCAGAAGAATTTTCCTATAGCCCAAGTTTAGACATCTGTGTTCTGATCCAATTTGAAATTCAAAGCACACTTCTACTTTCCCATTTCCTATGGCCTTCTTCCCTATACAGTGTACTTACTGCTATGAATTCTTTTTGTTGCTCTCTACTTCTGTTAAGTTTATTTCACTGTTGTAGGGGGATAGCTGTTGTAGAGGGATCCATTAGGGATATGAATCTCATTCCTGTTATCAAAAGTCTAACATTTTTATGCAATCCTGAACACCCAAATCCTCTTACTTTTTTTACCTAGGCTGATACCTAAATCCTAGGTAAAAGGGGGTGCTTGCCTGAGACTCCCTTAAATCCCTGGAGAGGAAACAGATTTAGGGTAACCAATTTGCTCTGGGCAGCTCACAGTTTAATGTGCTGTTCTCAAGAACCTCACCCTGGCCATGAGTTCATTCCATGTTCAGTCTTTTTTGAAGAGATAGTGATGTTGGCTTTAATCCCTCCTGCTTGGTAGGCTGAAGTCCAGTAGCAGCTAATTCATCCTGAGCACTCAATACCTCACTGTGCTGTAGCAGCTACTTCTCTTTGTTAAGGTTGGTCCAAGCTTCAGAGACCCAGAAATTAAGATGCCTGAAGTGTAAACATGATAGGAACATTATATCTGCTGAGTAATTTTAGTAGAAGCAAACACAAAGAAATAATTAGAGTGGTAGCTGAAGCAGTTGCATTTATTAGATTTCATCTTTTCTAACTTCACAGGTCTCAACCTTCCCTATATTTCAGATTATTTGTAGATCTGTTATAAATCACATGCTTATTTGCTGTTGTAAAAATTTATTAACCATGTTTGCAACTCCCCACTGCTGTCTCTCATTAGGCCAAAGGTCTGTAGATCACTAACCTTCATAATCCCCTGCTTTGGGGGAGAATGGCCATGCAGAGACTCTATTCTTGCTCCCATGGGAAGGTGGTGATGGTCCCCATTCTGACTCAGGGAGTTTTGCCTGCTTGTCCATGAGACTGACTTTGCAAAATAAGAGCACTGCTGCTGAGACTCCAAAGGACTCCACTGGTTGCCCCAAAATCCAAGCCAAAAGGCAGTAAGAATGCCTGAGTGACTTGGTAGGCAGCCAGTCCTTTCAAGGAAGGCGGTAACGTTTCAATTTTTTTTAAATTGCAGCTACAACTTGGGCAGTGGCATTGCTTCCATCACGGTGAACGGCTCTTTCAGCGACGGCCGGTGGCACAGAGTCAAAGCTGTTCGGTAAGTGGCCAGGCTTCATCTGGGAGCCACCTGGGAGCCACCCTGCCATCAGAGGGGCTGGTTGGCGTGTCTGGGTGCTGGTGGGGTGTGAATCAGCTCCGCACTCACACTGCTTGGGAGTGGGACTGTTAGCAGCTTGGATCATGTACACAAAGGTCACTGTATTTGAGGTGACAGTGCCAGCTCGGCACAGCTCAAGGCAGGCTGCCAAAGTCATGCAGGGCTATTCTTGAGCTGTGACAGACATTCTATTAAACCCGTACCATTTCGGTTCAGAGTATTTTTCTTTAATGTCTGCGTTTTAAAATTCCCTGGTGAGCATTTTGCGGGCTGGCACAAGCACTGGAGCACAGACAGTGTAAACCTAGTTTTTCTATTTGAGGGAGGTGCAGACATCTTGCAGTGTATATATAACTCATATTTATAGCTCATTACCTCATGGGAGGCAACTGTGTCCAGCAGGGAAAGCATACATCCCACTCCTCGTGAGAGGTTGATTCCCTGGAAATCACAGTCTGACATTCAGCCCAACTTGTTACCAAATTCAGTGACAATAGGATCCCATGAAGTAGCTTTTCTGCCAATACTGTTATTGAACATATGTGAAATGGTTCTATTGGGAAACAAAACTGCCTATGAGTAAGTTTTACCATAGCTTTCTTATTTTTTTCCCTGCTGTTGAAGCTTTTGCTGTTAACTTTTAATGTTACGTTTGGTTTTAAACAACGGGTCAGAATGTGTCCATACCCTCCCCTTCCCATCTGTCCAATTTGATTATTTTCCAGGACTTCCTGCTCTGCAAATGTGTCCTGCACACTTTGCAGGTCTTTGACATCTATTTAAAAAATCTTAAACCTGAAAAATCTGGATTGCCATAGTGCACTGTGTCTGTGAGGCCTCCCGGTTCCAAGCCTTCACCATGAACCCTGTTAAACTCTGGGTTGCCCAGGTCCCCTGGAGAGTGGAAGATGCTGCTGCTCCTCCTCCTGTCCTATTGTAGGCTGTATGAATGAGAGTGATTTGCTTTCCGTTTCAGGGATGGACAGTCTGGCAAAGTAACTGTGGACGATTATGGTGCTAGGACCGGTAAATCCCCTGGGAAGATGAGGCAGTTAAATATCAATGGAGATCTCTATGTAGGTGAGTGCTAATTATTCACATTCAGGACACAGATGCAAGGTCAGCTGCAAGGCAGGGCTTTCCAGCTGTGCCTGGCTCCTGGTGGAAGTGTCACACAGCAGTCTCTAGTCTGCCACAGCCTGGTTTTTGTGAGGAGACCTCTCTGAGTGGGATAGGGGAATGGGTATAAGAAGGGATGAGCACTATGGGACACCCTAAGGTACTCCTGGCAGGTACACAGAGAAACAGCAAGAGACAGCTGGAAACCCCACACCTGGGCACAAGCTTATTCAGTTCTTACAATTTCTGCAATAAATAACTAGCGTCCTAGTTCATTATTTCCTGCTTATCCCCTCTGTACTTTAAAGTGCGTAAAATCGTTATTTAGAACAACACTGAGCAACCTATAAATTAAAATTCCCTTCCGAGGCTCACTAGGAATGGCACTGCTGGGTGTGCAGCCTGCCAAGCAGGGGCAGATGCCCGTGCTGGTGGTTTCTGACGGCTGCCTTTCCCGCAGGTGGCATGAAGGAAATTGCCCTGCACACGAACCGGCAGTACCTGCGGGGGCTGGTGGGCTGCATCTCCCACCTCACGCTCTCAACTGACTACCACATCTCGCTGGTGGAGGATGCTGCCAACGGGAAGAACATCAACACGTGTGGGACCAAGTGACAAGAGAGGGATCCCGGTGCTGAGGACCCGTCCTGTGCTTGTGTGTGTGGCTGAGCGAGAGCTGACACAGTCCTCTGCAGCCGGACCATGTTTGCCGTCTGGGAAGGTGACAAAGCCAAAGGGAAACCCAAAAACAACAACAAAAAAGAACATTTTCCCCCTTATTCCCTCTCCTTTCCTGTCTTTTCCTGTCCAAATGAAACCAAGCATTTTGTGTATGAACCGTGCCCTCTCCCCCTTAAGTGTTTAGTGAACGCTAAAGGTTGTGCGTCAGTGCAAACAGCAAAGTGTGATGTTACAGTAGCTCAATGACTGTGTTTTGTGGTCCTTAGGTTATCTTTTGTAGTATCAGAGAAAGCAATCTTGAAACACCTGCAATTATCCCACCCTGCAGTGATACAGTGACTGTGCTGTTCAACAAATACACCATCGGGCAGCACATTTCTGCATTCACATGTAGGTCCTGGAACAAGCAGTTCTCCTTACCACTCTCTGATTTCACTAAAATTATGTTTCGTCCTGTGTAACAGGATTACAGTTACAATGACTGGTTTCAAAATATTGTTGTTTGTTGAGGAGTAAAGTTCTTACAAGTCTACTTTTTTATTGCAAGCAACAAAAACAATGAACCAATTTTGTAGAAGTAATTTTATACTTGTCTATTTTTTATAGCAGCAGCAGACCTGCTTACATGGCATCACTTTTAACATCTACATGTACTATACAATTAGCTCTTTGCACACTTTCCTAAAAATAGAAAAGTGACCTGTGGCTTAATGTCTGTATTATACAGTTTTAATGGGGATATTTGTGAGTTATTACCAGTTTTACATTTGACTCTTTTTGTTCTGTAAATTTTGACAGTTTAAAATTGTACATTATGAAGCTTTCCTGTCTTAAACAGATTAAAAGATTAGGAAAAAAAAGAGCAAATACTTGCTACTGTGGTATCATAATTTTATTTTATTTTATTTTTAAGAAAAATGAGAAAAGGGATTGCAAGAGACCTTGGTAGGTAACAGTCCTCTTAAAATGTTATGTTTTCTGGGCACTGGACCAGCACTTACGCAACCTTGCTTGCCAAAGTATAATTTAAGCAGGCAAATAGAGTACTGTTGAGACACTGAAAGAGTGGTCCAGAATTTCATAACTTGGAGATTTTTCTTCCTTAATTCTTTATTCAAAGTGGATGAGTGAGCATTTGAAGGGGTTGTGGGAGGAAGAGAGACCAACCATGCAGCAGGGCACCCCACAGCCCGCCACATGCCAATGGCAGGGGAACCACAAACTTCCTCAGGGGCACAGGTTCATCTGAATGCCCTTGAGCTGAAAGGACCTGATGTGGTGAAAGCAGTGCTGCCTTTTTACTGTGCTCAGTGTGCTCCTGGCTCCCTGAGAACTCACACACATTCCCTAGATTCATACCACCTGCAGCAATCTAGATAATGGTACAGGCAAATACCTGCCAAGGACACCTCAGCTCCTGTCTTGCATGCTAAAGGGACGCCCTGATCTCTTAGGTGAAAGATCTTGTGCTCCTTGTAGATAAGGTAGCGGTGGTCAAAAACAAATGCAGGCACTTATTAGAAACAGAAAGTAAAAGAAAAATACAGAGCGGTGCCATCGTGTGATGTGCACCTGTGCTCCATCCCCTGTTCAAATGATACTTCAGAAAAAAAAGTCTGTGGAAGACACAGGCAGCTTTTAGAGGAGCTGGAGACACTCGTGGCTCTCCTCCCAGGAGAAGCCGAGTTTTGTTTGGTTTGGAGAGCCCCATGAGGAAGGAGAAATCCTCTGTGGTTGGGAAAGAGCAGGATAAAGTATACCAGATCAAGATGTGCCTTTGGAGTGAAAGTAAATGTAATTGGATGCCTTGGGATGTACAAGGAAAAAGTGTAGAGTTTAAAAAAGCGTGAAAACGAAAATCTCTGGAGGCTGAAGATTTTTCTGTCTGCTCAGTGCAGCCCTGTGGGAGTGGCCTGACAAAGCCTGTGCTTGGGTCTCGTCTGAGCTGCTGGCTGCCTGAGAGGGAAAATTCACATTTTATGAGCTTGAGGGGTTTTCCAGATGCCAATGACCTGTCCTGACCTGCCACAGAGTAGGGAGATTTGACTGGCTGTACCCCTAATCCTCTGGATTCATTGTGCTGGTGCTGATGGGGCTCTACTACTGTCCACAAACAGCATCATCCTCTGCTCTGTCTTACGTGCCTTGCCTTTCCCATCCTTTCGTGTCTGTCACAGGGTTTGGAGACCAGTTCCAAGACAAACATCTGGTGGGAGAGGTCTCTATTTTAAGATAATTTACTGCAGAATACCGGGCGCTTTGGTACAAGGCGGTTCTTCTCCAAAACAAAAGCAGCTCCTTTGAAATGCCGGGTAGGGAGGGGGTTGGGAAGGAAATACCTCTGTTGTTGTTGTGGAAAAAGAGGAGCAGCAAGCGGCAGATCCCCGAATGCCTGTTTCCAGCTGTGCTTATCACGGCGCGGGAATTCGGGGCTGGCGGCATCACACCCTGCAGCGGTGCAGGATGAGCAGGATCAGCACAGCTGCGCGGTGCCGGCCGGGCGGGGGGCAGCGTCAAGAGCAAAGATACTGAGCTGTTTAAATCGTTTAAAAAAAGGGATCCTTTCTGCATCCTTTTAATCTGAGAAACATCCCTCATCTCCATCTCCGCTCTTCCTGGTAAAGCTTGGGGGTGGTTTTCCACTGTGGTTTCCACTGCAGGGGCTGAGCAGGAGACAGGTACCAGAAAATGGGGAATATCTGACCATGTGTGGAGGCTCTGCCCGACCCACCGTCTGCCACCCTTCACAATGATGATGGGTCAGGGAAGGAGAAGGAAAAGGTGGACAGTGCGTGGCAGAGTGATTAGTCATTTTCCCAGGAACTGGCCTGTATGTGCTGCTCGCTGTCTCCAGGAATGTTTATTAGTCACATTACTCATTGCTTGCCTGACTCAGATGCAAGGCATGACCCCAGTGCTGAACAGGGTAAGTTCCTGCCAGTCGGCAGAGCTGTGTCCCTTTTGCTGCAGTTACCTGTGCAAACAGCAATGAAGGCAGCAGCCGCAAGAGCTTGGACCTCTCTTTGCAATTTAATCTCCTGCCTTGAACTACAATTCTTATTTTTCTTACTAATTTTCCACAGTATTCCCAAAATGTGTAACATTCCACTTAGTAGGACTAAACACCTGCCCTGATGCCAGTTTTGGCAGACTGAGTCAGGCTTTGTGCTGAGCACTGGCTGCTGGCCAGAGCTGCTTCCTGGTTGCCCCTCACTGCCCAGGGCAAAGTGTGTCTTGCTGCTCTCCACTACTCCTCCAGCTCCATGGGAACCAGCTACTGGGAGTCAGCAGTAAAGTTTAATCTGCTTCGTCCTAAAGGAAAATAAGAAAAAAAGAAAGCAAGTCAGGGGGTTCTAATGCTAAAAGAGGAGACTTAGCAATGCTCCCTATGGTAGGCAAGTCCTTGCTGCACTGGTTTGTCCTGGGTCAGCTAGGAGCTCATTTCCATCCCAGTCCTCCTAGCCTGGCCCCAGGGAGCAAAAGAATGAAGAGGAGGGGGAGGAGTGGGCTGCCAGGGTTAGGAAGTTGCCCATTCCCTAATGGAGTGTTACCCTGCAATAGCTGTCTGGTAGAAGTTACTATTCTGTCAACCAGGCTTTCCTTTTGAGAAAAAGTTTTCATTCTGTTTGCACAGCAAAGTAAACTGGGTGGGAAATGTATTGTTCCAGCTCTGCATGTTCATCTCCCTCCACGACAGCATCACCCCTCAAGGGACAAATCTCCTCACTTTAAAGGACTAGATAAGGTCCAGTTGTGATTTTCTCAGGGAGAGCAACAGCCACATCCCATCAGACAGATACATCTTTTATCACCATTTTATTTCTTGGGTGATGTGTGTGGGGAGGGGGGCTCCCTTCCCCAACTCTCTCCCACTCCATTTTTTCATTGTTTTGAGTCACTGTGGGCACTATGGGGCAAGGGATGTTGTGTCCTTGATCCTGCACTTAGGCATTTCACTCGTGACTAACAGCCTGGTGCTGGCACCTGTGGTCACTGCAGCTCTGCAAGGTCCTGGCTTTCTGTCCCTGTGGACAGGACTCGCTCATCTGTGAGAGCCCTCTTGTCAATCCCCTTGTGATGAAGACTGCCTGGCAGCGCTGTGACCGACTGCCCTCATTTCTTTTGAACATCCATTCACAGTCACAGCGTTTTTCTTTGTTCATTGTGCACTAAGACAAAGATGACATTGTTCCTCTTCCCCTGCTCTTTCTTTTTAAATCTTTCCTCAGTCTTTCTTTCTAGGAAAACAACAGTGCCAGCTCTTTCAACACCATCCCCACAGGCCATGTTTTCCACCACTTTTTGTTACTGAGATGTATGGAGAAGTGCAGAAGAAATGGAGCTGCAGAGCACAGACGCCCCATGTTCTGTCTCACAAAGCAGCAGCTTTCCACCCTAACTTTTTGTTTTGAAGACTCTTAAATAGTTTCTATTGGCAGTAGTGACAGCCTACATCATCACTTTTTGTGGACATGGCAGAATTTTTCTAAATTTTTCTGTCTTTTGAAAACATGGGAGGAGCAATATCTAATATTTTCTTTACCATTTCATTTGCTTCCATTTTTTTTCCTCTCTAAAGTTTCTAGTTTTGGTGTCAGCAAAGCAGAATTCAAAAATGGAATCACCAATTTATCATCATGTTTAGGCAACTTTCATTTGAACTGACTGTTCTTATCCAAACACAGATTTCTTTTAATAGCTAACACATGTTTCATATGGAGGGACTTTATTTATGTGTTGAGAGAAACTTTCTGTGTTTGTAAATCCAGGGGAGTGGTGTACTTTAATGCTACAGCCAGTGCCATGTTGGGAGCAACCAGCACTGGCAGCACAGGCAGAGTCAAACAGAAGATGATGTGTGCTGGAATGGTGTGGAACAGAAAACATGGATGGTTTGACTCCCTCTCTCCACCCTCATTGTGATAGTGACACATGGGGCAGTTCCTGCAAAAAAACCCTCCTGCTTTCAAGGTCCTTTGCTGCTGCTGTTGTGTGAGTATCTCCATGATGATCATACCTCTACCCATTCCAGCTGCCCGGGAGCTGTGTTACAAATCCAGCCCAACTGGATTAGCCAAGGATTGAATGAGCTATATCTGAACACTTGCAATATCTTCAGAAGATATTGGAAAGCCATCATCCTGTTAGTTCTTTTATACCTGAAACACAGATGATGGAGTGAGACCTGTCTGGAATTCTTCCCTGATGTCCCTGCTCTGACCAGAGCAGTAGCAGGGCAGGAGAGGGCAGCTGTAGGTTTCACTTCTGGAACAATTAAGCCTTCCCTCATTTCCACAGCTCTGAGTGTTTCAGTCTTTTCAGAAGTACTCTTCAGTCCCACTAGAAGACCTTAATCCCACACCTCCCAGCTCAAAGGAGCTCCTACATCCTGCCTAGTTACTGTCACATCAAGCTGCACCAATCTGCTATCGTGAGGCAAGGAATTGACTCTGACTTTCAAGGATGCCTCCAAAGAGATGGAGAGAGCACAATACCATCATGCCATGTGATGCACTGTGATGGAGCACTTGTCATTACACACCTTGCTAAGTTCAGGTGTCACTCACAAATAAAGGTGCTGTGGGTGAGATGAGCCACAAAATTCTTTGACTGTCACCAAGACACCAAGTAACAGTACATAAATGGCCTCAAACATAAGGCCCATGTTACAACTATCGTATGAGCTGGTCATCTCAGTTCCAGTAAAACATGCTGAGAAAGTCTCCTATGCCCCCAAACCAACCTCACAGTGCACAGCCTGGGCCCCTTCATCCTGCCACCATGCCCTCCATCCCAGCTCAGCAGTGTCCCCTCGCAGACACATCCCCTGTGCAGTCTGCAGGGCTCATGTCTGCACACCCGGACTCTTTCCTACCACTGCACTGTACAGCAAGAACAGGAGGGCTTCAGTGGGCCTTGGACGTGCTGGGGAGCCTGGTGTGCTGAGGAGAAGCCTCTTGGGGAGGATCTGTTACTACCCACTCTGCATATCAGGAAGCAAGGCTGTGCTTGCTAGATCCTGTGGTTATTTACTCTGGCACAAATAATTCTGTTTGTACTGGGGCATGAGCAGATTTTAACTCTTACTTAAAAAATAAAGAGGAAAGCAAAGAATATGAAGACATATAAGAGTGTAAGAAAATATATTTATTAAATTTCATGGCAATACTATGGCAAAATTGTTAAACACATGCTTACTTTTAGACACCCAAGCAATACAACAGGAGTTACATCAAGCAAGCAAACTAGGTTTAAAATGTATGCAAAGTTGTATCTTAGTGTTAGGTTAGTCTTAAATGTCAACTGCCACACTGAAATATTATATCCCCAACATGATCCCATGCTTCCTTTTTTAAGCATGCATTTGTTTAACTGCTTTGATGATAAATTTTCATATTGATACACTCTGTTGAATCAGTATTTTACTTGGCATGCTACAGCTTCATTAAAGTGCCTTGTGATGATTTTGCTAAAATCATGAAAGAAGTAATTTTTCAATAGCAGATTTGGAAGCTGGAAAATTTCAGTATCATTCAGCAACAAAAATATGTTGAATGACTTCTTAGATTTAGTGTGTTACAAAGACTATTTTTTCAGCTCAATCTACTGATTTATTCTCAGAATTAACCTCTACAGACGACTATGTCAAATTGGCAAACAATATTTTCACTAGTATTAAACAAAAATCCATTAAAATCTTCATTAAAACAGAACATAAAAAACATCTCTAAGCAAATTATTTTATGCTGTAAAAAATATGGTATAAAAAGAGCTAAAAAAACATTAAACCTATTCACAGTATATGTTTTAAAGTTACAGCATTATAGTACAATGTTGTGTGTTTTTTTCAGGTGACCTGTATGATTCCACCAGTTCTGATGTTTTGTGTGCCACAACAGGCTCAAAGTTCAAATTAATGTTACCTTCAAGTAGGATTTCAGACATGAGTTGATTCAGTTGTCTTCTGATTTTGTTATCCCCAGTTTTACAAACTTTTGACACACTATCAAACATAAAATGTTGCTAGTCCAAAGCCATTCTTGAACCACATTAACAGAGTGATGTTCAAGGATTCTTTTTTTATTCTATTACTAATAAATAGTGTTACCTTTCTATTTTACTTCGCCCTGCTTGAGCTATTTTAAATTTTTTCTTAATCCAAGTAATGAAAATGAGAAAACTTCACTTTTTGCTTTGTTTCTGGATTAGTTTTACTCGTGACCTCATTACATGAGGTCAAGCGAGTTGCAAAGCCTTCTAGTGGGAGCTGTGCATATACCTCCACTGAAGCTTGCTTTCAATCAAAATGCAGATTTGGGACTGTCCTAGAGATTTTGTTACATATACGTTGAAAACCAAGGATTTCATCTGCTCTGGTGCACCACAAAGTCACCTGGACAGTGCTGTTGCAAGAAGAGGGTGAGACTGGAGAGGGATTAACCCCATTCTCTCATGGAACACCCTGCCATTAGACCAGCCCACCTGCATGGGGATGCTGAGCCCCTGCCCTCCAAAACCCAGAAGTCCTCTGGAGGTATTTTTTTTCAGTTGTAAAAGAAGAAGGAATTAATAGATGTTTTTGTGGAGGAGAAGTATTGTCACGCACCCTGGGACAACTTATAAAGTTACAGAAAGCCTGCCAGTATCATCTGAGGTTTGTTTGTATAACATGCAAAAAGGAAACAAACACTGACTAGCTTAGAAATACTGGGGAAAATCCAGAGTTATATAAATGGGGGAGGGGAAAGAAAATTGTGGTGGAAGAAACTGTTTTCCAGCTCCTAATGAGATATCTAAGACAGTCTTAAACATAAGGGAATTAAACGCTCCAACATTTCTGAATCCTTGTCTAGCAATTGGGGTCTGGGACTGTGTTTCCAGGCTGGCTAAGGAAAAGGCAAGGGAAAAAACCAACAAATATTGTGAACTGCCAACAACATCTTTGAGCACTGGCCATGCAGGAACAGCACCACAGGTGTTGCAAAGTGTGTCGGGAGGAGCACAAGACGGCAGGAGGTTCCTCGAGACAAAACTGTCTCAGAAGGTATATATTCATGTACAGGACTCCAAAAAAATCACTTTGGCCATTGCAAGCCAACTTCCTCTGCCATATGCACCTAGGCACATGATGATGCAAGCACATGTGTGCATAAAGGGTTAAGACTTGGTATTATAAATATTAAATGTCATTTGCACTGAAGTCTTCATCAAAGTCTGTGGCAGAACAGAAGATGCTATTTACATGGGAAGCTCTTCATAGATTTATGGTACATTGAGCCTTGTTAGCAATCTCATTCTCTAAATGTTATATTTTTCTTATATATTTCAAATTAGTTTATTATATTTCTATCTACTTGTAGGGATACAAGTATTCTATTTACAAAGCAGTATTTATTTAAAAATAGAGCACACAATTTACCACTGCCTTTTCAGAGTGATGTCTAAACACCTTCCTTCTCCAGTGCACCCAACTGCTTTCATTTTTGCTCTTATTCATGTTCAACTGAGTGTTCTGGAGCACATGGTCACAGGAAACACCACAGCACTAAGCTTTACCCAGCTGAACCTGTCAACAACAAAAAAGGTGGCTTGAAAATGCCTCTTCAGAGCAGCCTAAAGCTCGAGGTCAGCAGGAGTGTGCTGCTGCCACGTTCCTAGCAAAGTAAAGTTCTGGTCCCCCACATAAACCAAAGACGAAGAAACACGGCGCATCTGCCAATTGTGCCATGACAAATAACACAGCAACTGGCTCCCTTTGGAAATGGTTTATCCATGAAAGCAGCAACAAGAGATAATAAAGACAGCAAATGTCAGTTAATCGGGTCTGCCTATACAGCCACTGCATAGCAGGGGAGGTAATTCACTGCCTGCCTCTAATACTATCTTACTGTTTTGTTGATATATTTACTAGTAGTTCTGTGAGGTATATCACATGCAGATCTATCATCTCAAAATCTAACACACAAGCCTGAGATCCCAGATCTCGTGCATGTCAGGAAAACAAAAATAATCAATGTGTCAAATAAGAGAGTGCACAATGATACATCAAATGTGACTGATGTTCCACATATACAGTGAACAGTACAAAAACCCATTACAAAACTTAAATTGTCACATATGACAGGCATGGCTCAAAAATAAAAAGCAGCAGAACCGACAACTTTCTTCAGAAAGCAACTGCTTGGCATTACTACCCTACATCTCTGAACACTGATCCTGGAGGACTGAGTTAGGCGTGACAGTGACTTGGACCCAATCCCTTCTGGTCATATCCCTTCTGGAAGCTGTTGGGTTTTGGTTTTTGTTTGGTTCTTTTTAAATTTTTTTTTTTAAAGCTGCACTTTCTACTCTCCCAAAAAATTAAGTAAAAAGCCAAAAGAACTAAAAATAAATGTTCAGTGAAAGATCTTTCACAAAATGATGGGAAAGAAATGCAGTTTAAACTTTACGAATCCTAAGATAATTTTCAGAAAAAAATTTGTCTGAAGAGGTTCATCAGGAAGCTAGAAGGCACTAGTACAAAGAATCTGATCCCCTCTGAAGCTTACAATTGCTATCAAAGCACTTAGAGGCTATGAAAGAGCACCATGCTTCGGAAGAATGTTTGGTTCAAAGACATTCATAAAGATGCTTCCCTGGTTTAACACGGCACTTAGGCTCAGAAAGCAAGTCTGTTCCCTGACTGTCTTTGTCATTCATCCCTACTGCTCCATGCACCTAGGGGTGGCTGATCACAACATGAGCACACCACCTCTCCCTATGCATCTGAATTCACTGCTGAAGATCCGAGATAGGCATTTAAAAGGCAGCACTGGATAGGCTCAAAGGAAACCACAGGGGTGAAGCAGCTGAACTTTCAAGTGCTGGAATGACAACTTCTTACTAGCTCATCAGCAGTAAGCAACAATGATGCTACAGATACTGCACAAGCCTGTGTCTCTCCCACATCTGCCCCACTCTTCTGTTACTGAAGCCATTGCTTTGAACAGAACCTCTCTGACATGCATCCTGACAGTGAGAGCACCAGCTATATAGTCAAGAATTTAAAAAAAAAAGGGAAAAAAAGAGAGATTAATCATTAGATAAGAGAGTTTATAATATCAACATTGCAGCAGAACATGTATTTGTGGTGCTTTTCCTTACCTAATCGCTAAGAAATGAAACAATTTAGAATGCTGTTGTCTTTACTGAAAGGGAAGAGCAGCACACTGGGAAACCCGAGTATGTGATGCTTATGGGTAAGTGATTCACCATGTGAACACTGAGAATGCTCCTAAACTGCTTCCTGTGAGTTCTGTGTGTTCTCTGCAGCTGCCCTAATTCCAAATCAAATTACATTTTGTCTCCAAATTAAAAATTGCTAGTACTCTCAAACTGCAGTTTGATTTTCCTTCTTTCAATACACAGCCATATGAAAAGCACAGTTATTCTTCATGGTCAGCTTTTCTGCTACAGAAGTTGGTTTGGTTTTTTTTTTTTTCATTTGGATCACCATACAATACTGATTGCTCCTCTGCACTGAGAAACTGCTCTATTAAAAAAGCCCCAAACCACTACCCATACACACCGTCCATGACATCATCTGCTTTAAATTAAAAGCATATAGCAGCACAAGCTAAAATTCACTTAAGAGATGGACACATTAAGCCAAATCTACACTAGTGAAAATAAATACTCCAAGAATTATGAAAAACAATTTGTTACTATTAGGATTTAGCCTCCTCCCAGCTATCAATCACAACGGGCTTAACTGCTTCTTTGCATGTGTTAGTTTAATGTTCTAGGTAACAGGCAAGGACACTTCCCTTGTGCTGATGCCTGGTCACAAACAGTCAGCTCTTTGCACTGCCTGTCTTTTCACATGCAGCCCTGATAATTCAAAGACTCAACAGATTAATCCTATGTGCACTTTCTGTTTTTTCAGACACCTTACACTCTGCCAGGCCTGCAGACTAATCTGGTTTTCACTTCTTCACAGTTCACTCTTCCAGTGGGCACACACAGGAAGGTGTTACCTATTATGCTAACTATTTAGTGCTTTGCCTTTTTGTCAGTTTTGAAATACCTCTACACTTTCATTCTATGGAGATGGACACGCCAGCCTCTGACCTGAACCATCCATTGCTGTGATTAGGTTTAACCTTATGCTTGGTTTTATTTTCATGGCCAGATCATGTGGTTTGGAGACTAAATGTCTGTCAAGATAAGACATCTTCCTGCTCTACTTTCACACCTTTACAACTAGCAGCCTAGCCAATTCAGTCTCCTCATCTGTTTTGTTTAGAAAACCATTCCCATGCCTTATTTATTAAAAAAACTCCCAAAACACCAAAACCAAACCCCCCAAAACCACAAAGTATACAAGGAAATAGAGATTAAAAAAAAATTGGTTAGGACTTTATGGAGACCCTTTTTGATCAAGCTCTTTTAACATCTGATGCCTCCCCACTGTTTTACAGCAAGAAACAGGTAAGTTTCTCCAAAGTTTCTCCTGCGAGCTAGTGAAATTCATGTATGCCACAGCCTGAAATTTACACAGTGAAATGTTACAGTTACAGTTCTCTAAAGATGCACATGAGAAAACAAGCATTTTAAAAGATGATTGTTCTAAGCACTCCTTTAAGCACACAAACGTACATCATTTAAGCTTTCTTTGCATCACATATCTGGTAAAGGAGAGGTAGAATTAGCGGCACTAAAACCTCCCTGGGTTTCTCCCTGCCACTAGAGAAATCCCACCTTGTACTCCCAGGTAGGATTTGTATAGAAGATCCTGTTGGGCAGACACCAAAGATCAGCCAGGCAGCAGGTAATACAAAGCTAATACAATAAAGACCATCCGAAGAGCAATATCTTCTCAAGGAACTAGTCCTACTACCTCTAATTTCATGTGCCAAACTGCTTCAGCAGCTAAGGTGAGTAGACAGAGATTTCCTCGTGGCTTACATTACTGCATAGTGCAAAGACTGCTGAACACTGAGGGTGAATGGACTACTGTACCACTTCAAAGCAGGAGATCTGGAGCAGAAGCTATGAAATACAAAACGTATTAGTGCAATACATTCGGAAAGGTTAACTGTTTAACCAAAAGATAGAAAAAATATAGAGCATTCTAAGTTTTTTTTTTAAAAAAGGAAGTTTTAAACTTTATGCAGTTCTTGTTGAGGTTTCAATCAGTGTTACACTTCTTTTCCCCACGTTTGTACCCCTGAGTCAAACATTTAATAAACATTGTACAGTAGGTACAGAAATTAGTGTCTAGTTAAAAAGCAACAGATTTGAATGGCCATTGCTTTGCAAGTGTTAAACAGTGACAATAACCTTCCATACAGGAGAAGAAAAAAAAAAAACAACACTCTCATTTGTTCTTCGTTTGTAACTAGATAAAAAATCTCAACAGTTTCCCACAACATTGTTTCCGTGTCTTAGGCTGAGATTTGCTATAAATTAAACCTTCAGTAAGGAAATCGGTAGGCGCTGCATCATTTGAGTCTGCATGGTTGAGAACAACTACAACAAAGCAAAGCAATCTTTCCAAGTTAAAAATTGCATGAGACCATGTTAATCTTGGAGCACTATGTGAATGTAGGCAGAGTTCTTTGACTATAATTATCAGGGGTTGTAAATTCAAAACCCCTTAAATCCAATATATCTTACTAGAGTAATAACTAAATTGCTATAATTTTGGCCTCTCAGCCTCTATTACAATGGAATATTAACACTTTGACTAACTTACACATGGTAACATTCAGCTCACTAGAACTTCTGCTGACTGTCTCCAAGAATAATTCATTCCTTTTGCACTTCTTTTCTTCCTTTCTTTACAACATCAGGAATAAAAGCTTATTCAGAAGGCAGGTTCACGTGCAATGGGACTCACTGTTAATCATTTGGTTTGTTCTGAAAAAAGTGTGTGAAGGACCACCCTGTGTTAATGGGTTTAGGAGAGTCTTCATCATCTTTTGAGGGAAGCAGAAACTGTCGGGAATTAATTGAACATGGGCTCCCAAAAGATGCATTTTCATTGTTGCTTCCAACAGATCCAGGAGAGTCTGGAGTGCCCATGTTCCAGGCATTTGTGTTTGCTTGAGGCCTGTAACCTGCAGTTTTATCCAATTCTTCCTCCACAGGTGAATGACCCTCTATTTTCAGAGGACTGATAGACAGCTGCATTTGTGGCTTATAGCCAGCTGTAGTCACTAAGTCTATTTCTGGCTCCTCCTCTGGTTTAATTTGAGGCTGATACATTGACTGGATGTCGATGTAAACCACCTGAGATGACCCCCCAGGCTCATCCATAGGGGGATTTGAGATCTCCTCTTCAATGATAGGGGGGCAGTAGGACACAACAACGTGGTTCTCCATTTCTGATTCAGAGCCATCTTCAGGCACAGTGGTCTCAGCTGCTGGGGACATCATCTCTGTGTCCTCAATCTTTGGAGCTGTAGACTGTGTTTCCACCACTTCAACACTGTTGGGAGTGCACGGGTTCATTTCCAGTGTTTTAAGTGTCTTATTCCCCTGAAATGAGAAAAAGAAGGGGGAGACACTAAGCTAAAAGGTCTGGAAAACCTGAAAGCAAAGACACCCAAATTACAGCAGTTTGGTGGCTTGTGGATTGTACTCATCCCAGGGCCACTAGTGCAATACATTAAAAAAACCCAAAAAAACCAGTGTTTATCATTTTCTGGATCACATTCCTGTTAATGTTAGAAGTATTTCATGCAAATTAAAGAGACTTGAGATCTTGCAGTAAGTGTTCAAGAACTCTCCCCAAATCTCATCTTTGTATAACCCATTCCAGAAGGCTGTTTAAATATTATGCCTATCTCCAACTAATGTATCTACCAGGAGGATGTGATATAGCAGATCTCCATACTTTCTGCTTCTTCTAACACTTTGACAAAGATGGGTGTGTTACTCCCATATTGTTATCAGGTACTGACACTTCCCATTAGCTGGAAGAAGAGAAATGCAGCACTCCTGTCCTAGTTCAAACATTGCAAGTAACTACTTTAATAACTACAAAGCTCTAGATAGCACCTGACAGAAGTTAGTCAGTAAATTGGCTTGTGTCCCCCGACACAGAGTTTTTTTCTACAATTGGAACAGATGAGTCAAAGTTTGCAAAATAATTCTTTAACTTGTTTTATCTTTCAGAGGCTTAAAATACTAGATTTAAAATAAGGGTTACCTCACAGATGTTCCTCTGAAACTGCAGTGCCTTACTGTTCTCAGGATTCGGGATTTCTGGATAAAATGTTTCTTTAATCCTTTAAAGAGGAAAGAATAAACTATTATAAAGATAGCAAGGCCTGAAACAGATTGTGAATACACAAAAGGAGTTAGGACACTTCCCTTTAATTCAGAACACTGAAGACATCTGGTGCAAAGATTTAGTGTGTTGAACTTTCACTGAGTATAATGGAAAAAACAGCAACCTTTTTTTTTTTTTTTTAAAGTTGGGAATTTAATATGCCACATTTACTAAAAGTTGAAGATGGTATGTCTGTCTTTGTTTGTAGAGGGCACACAAATTACAGTATGTCCCCAGCTTATTTCCATTTGGGAACTATTTATAAATGGTGTCCACTGGAAGACAGGCTCCTGCAAAAACTTTCTGCATTCCTCCCTCTGACCTCTCTCCAACTCAGTTTCTCCCTCACCTTCCAAAATGTGTTTTTGCCACCCACCCACCTTTAAACAAAGCCCACTAACATCTTTGGGAATTTAGAGAAAACAAGGAGTAACTAAAATCATGGAAAACCCTAGCACTGAAGCAAACACTTCCAGGAAAAGATAAGAACCCGAGGCAGGCATTTACCATTCCCTCTTTCGGTAGCAGAAGATGCTGGCCAACACTCCAAGCAGCACCACCACTGCCACAGGGATGAGAATTGCAATGATTAATCCCACAGCTGGGGGATAAGAAAAAGAAAAGACAGTAAATATACATCCAGTGTTACCAGCAAGTTTTATTCCTTTTCTAACATTCCCTCCAATTAAAGACAATTCCATTAAACTCCGCTAGTGCAGTGGTCTGCAAACAGTGACCTACACCATCACCCCTCTTTGCTGGAAGGACCAAAGTCCAGCCATAAACAGATTCAGTGATAACTACAGGAATCAGCAGATATTTCTCTCTGATTGTTTATTACAAAAGGCTTCATGTGCAGCACAAGACTCATTGCTACTGTCATTCTGTTCTCACTGAGCAGTGGCATTGCACTTTCATGCTACTTGAGCTGGCCAAGTTTCTGGTAAGGGCTCTTACAGGCCAACAACTAAATGCATAAACAGCATTGGCTTTTATATATTTTACAATGCATCCAGTCCTTGGGCTGTAGCTCCAATAAATCCCCAATGCCTTCTTCCATTGATATTAAATGCCTCAAGCTTGATTTTTCATGTATTTTAGTTGCACCCCAGTGTTTAATCATTCATAGGAAATACTTTATTTCTCTCATTCTTGAAAGCAAATTTTTGGGTTTTTTTGTAATTGTCTTTCTGTGTTTGCTTCTGTCAAGGGATCAATAAAACTGAATTCAAAGCAGAAAAGCATCTGTTTACAACTCTGAAACTGATAAATATTTCCACATCTTTCTTCCCATCATGTATTAGCAGATATTCATCATGGGAAACGTGACAGAATCAACTGGCTGTTCAAGAAAACTAAGCTCAGATTCCACTATATTTAGTAGTAGAAGTTATTTTTTATGCATACATTACCATGAACTACAAAGTAGCTGTAATAGGAAAGGATCTTTCCCTCGCTCTGAGTTGTACATTTTTTTAAATTATAAATAACCAACTAAATAAAGGAAAGAATTAGACTGTACAGGACCAACAGGACCAGAAAAAACCCACAAACCAACAAAAAAAGCTCAACTTGATATACATCATACAGCCCCTGTGCAAAAGACAGAGATATATCCGAACAGTAATAATCAACTTACAGTCTTCCTTTGTCACCACATAGAGGCTGTTTGGAGGGCTCAACCCCCCAGCAGTGTAGGCTTGCAGCTCCAGCTGGTAACTCGTTTTGCCTTGAAGATCAAGTATTTTCATAGACTTCTTTGTTAAGTCAGTGATATTATTAATTTTAAGTTCTGGATTCCCTGTTTGTTTGGAAGCAGTAAGAAAAGCGTAACTTTGTAAGAAAGGATTCAAAAAGAAAACCCCAGCTTCAGCAAAACTTTGCTGAGGTGAGCAGATGAAACTAGAAGAATAGTCCATGTAAAGGAAAACTGAAATAAAGAACCCTAGTAATTCTGCTTGTTTACACAGCACTAAACAGCACAGGAGTGTGGTGCTGCTGCTGCAGATTGACTTTATTTCCTTACCCTCCTGCTTGTCCTCTTATGAACATGAGTCAGGCTTCAGTCCTGAAAGAACAGGCACTGGAAGAATATACTCTATTAAATATAGCCATGTAACCTCCCCACCTCATCTACCCAGGGTATCTGAGCACAGGACAGCATGAGACATTGCCACTTAGTCACTGCCTTACTTTAAGCCCCAGTGAGGCAGGGTTTTCTCCAATTTTTGCTTTATATTAAAAACAACAAGGAGCTAATTATTTTAAATGCCTTTGTCACATATCAGGGGCCAATTATAATAGTGAGAAATGCAACTGAATTATTATTAAAGCATCTTTTTTATTAAAGTGAGATTAAATTTAAAAAAATAAAAAAAGAAATACATAAGCAAGGAAGTTACAATCTACACAATTAACATACCTGAATTTGAAAGTCTAGGCTTTAAGGCATCTTTTTCACCTTTTGCAAAGGAGAGAAGATATCCCTTTAAAAACCCTCGGCATTCTTCAACAGGAATGTCTTCCCATTTTACCAATATAGAATCTGAAGAAGTTTCTTCAACAATAAAATTTGGTGCAGTTTTTGGAGCTGTAGGGAGAATTATAACGGAAGAAACCAGTAAGAAATTACCTTATCATAAAATGCTGAAACCATGTAAGTATTTTCATCAGTTTTATTTTGGAACTAGCATTTTCCAACCTTTTCCTCAAGACTCCGCACTGTAAAGTACACGTGAAAATCTTCGCAGAAGGTGCTACAAAAATACAGCTATGTTGGACTAATCGTTAATAACTACTGCAGTATTAGATACTAAGAGGTGCTAGAAGAAATTTCCCTTTCGTCAGCCTTCTTGCAGACCCATCTAAGTAAATACCCTTCTTCCTGCAACACATTCCAAAAGATTGTATAAACATTCAGATGATACATATTAGCTTTTACAGGCTTTAACTCTGTGACTTCATAGCTTGTCTTAAAATTAAAAAACCCCACATTCCTACCATCTCAGCTTAAAAGAACTTAGCAGTTTACACAATTATTCCAATACCTGAAGTCTACAGAAAGTGTTACAGCAGATAATGCATATGGTCATGCATAATGTCAGGACTTAGTCTGACATTTGACTTTGATCCAGCAGGGCTGAACTAATGATTAAGAATGCATCCATTTTTCTCTTGATGGTTATCTGTCCAAAGGCAAATCTGAAGTTTTAGAGTGAGTCCATGCTCTTGTGCATTTCTCTGTTTCTAGTAAGCTTCTTCTGCACATTCAATGCATTTTTAGTCCCTCAAAGTCTTTATAACTCTTCCGGGAAACCTTTCAGAATTTTTCCAGAGATACAAATGGCTGAAAATTGAGTTTCTGGTAAAATTGCCTTAACCTCACCTTCAACCTCAGCAATGAAATAAACAACACCATTTCCAAGGACTCAGATTATGTCAGCAGCTCAGTTTTCTAGGCAAACTATTTTAGCAGAAAACACATTAAACTTCAAAGTGAAATGGGTGCTGTAGTTACAAGACAATACAATACAGCTGTGGTGTTAAAGGATAAAATCATGTCCAGACACCTGGGAAAAGAAAGCATTCAGACACTAATGCATCTTCAGGCCAGCAAAGCTCAGCACGAGTCAAACCTCAGTTACCCAGACAGGGTTGGTGTGGGACAGAATACAAGTGCAATTCTCAAAGTGGTTTGCGCTCTAGGTTCTAGTTTGGATCTAAGAAGTTATTTCAAACAGAATTGTTATGGATACTTTTTACATTTGCTGAGCTGTACCAAACGTGCTTGGAAGTTTACTTGGATTGCCCCCTCTTGTGCAGAAGGGACCATGGTCATGTGGTTCAAATTATGGCTGTGAATTGCTGTGACACCCTGTGCCACCACACAAGCTGGAGAACCCAGGGTTATTGCATATGCTTGGAACTGGAAGTGACTGGAGAAATGTGTTACAGTTATATACAGAGAACAAACAGAAGTCAGGAGTACTGCATGTGGATCCTGGTCTCAGTCTTCTTCTGCCAACACTGAGCTAACAATAGACACAGACTAAGTTCACTTTGCAGAGATTCTGAATGATATAAGTGCACTTACGCAGTTCTTTCATATACCCAGTTATGTTTTTCAACAACTGATATCCCATGGATTTGCAGCCATACAGAGAAAAGTTGTATCTCACGCCAGGTTTGAACAGAGCTGCAAGAAAATATTTCACTTCAGAAGAATGATACTTTTAGATTTCACATGATGCAGACATATAAATAGGTATTAAACAATTACAAAGTATAATGGTATAAATACCATTCCTACTTGTAACTTCTACAAAAGCTATGCCATCAGATGTGGTTTAGAAGCAGTAACCAAATCTAGCTCCCAGAGAAAGTTTAGTACTAAACAAAGAAGATTCAAAACAAGCTACTCATATTGCATAAATTGCCCTTTCCATGGGGAAACACAAATTGAAGTTACCAGAAATAATCATCTTCCTTTCCTCCCACAGCAGCCATGTAGATCCTGCCTCCTCAGAAATACAAATTCATTTTGAAATAACCAGGCTTACTGGAGGAGGAGTACAAAAAATATGCAGAAAACTTTCAAAAGTGACAGTGAACTTCAGTCCTGAACTGACTTTAAAAAACACAGATAGTCATCAAATTTATTCTTCCCATGTCTTTGGTGGAAGCACAGATATTTGATACTATAATGTGTAAAAATTAAAATTTAAAAAAAATTTACCCCTTTCTGGGATTTTCTCAACTCAGGGCTGTACACTACTTTCAAGACTTTTTCTAAACAAGAAACCACTGTGAAGCTACACAGAAGTCAACTGGGTTTTGCAAGAGTTCAGGTCCAACCTGAGAGATTCTCCTAGCAAGACTAAGCGCAGAGGTGGATTTGCCAGCTTGAACCCAGCCCTAGCAGATCGATAAATCACACAAGAGTCACATCTGCAAGAACCATCCGAGTGAAGAGCTCAGGAGTAAAGCAGTGCATCATTCGACAGACACAGTATTGTCTGCTTAAAAAAAAGCAATCTCTAGCTAGCACAAACAGAAACAACATGGACACAGTGTTGTAATTACAGACAGAAAAGCATATTGCCCCCACCCGCCCAGATCTCACTCCCCCTCAACTTTGCTATGTACACAGTTCCAAGTTGTTTTCTTGAATGGAGACTTTAATATTAAATTCTTCTAAAAGGCAGATATATACCCTTATAGACAGCAGAGAAAAAAATCCCACATATTTAATAGGTTCTCTCTTTCCTCTTCTGCTGCTACTAGTCCCACCACAGCTGAATTTCATTTCCCTGATCTGCCCACCAGCATCTAGAGACCTGGAATGTGCCCTGTTCCAGGAAATTTCAATAGTTGACAGCAAGCCAACACATGAAGGTCACACTTAAAAAAATCTGCCTCATATAAAAACAACGGATT